>NC_061512.1:33406454-33448005 GCF_022539505.1 Lolium rigidum
GATATCCAATACAACAAAATCAACGGGGACAAGGTTATTGTTAACCATAATACGCACATTATCAATCCTCCCCAAAGGTTTCTTTTTAACATTATCGGCGAGATTAACATCCAAATAACAATTCTTCAATGGTGGCAAGTCAAGCATATCATAAATTTTCTTAGGCATAACAGAAATACTTGCACCAAGATCACATAAAGCATTACATTCAAAGTCATTAAATTTCATCTTAATGATGGGCTCCCAACCATCTTCTAACTTCCTAGGAATAGAAGCTTGATACGTCTCCAACGTATCGATAATTTCTTATGTTCCATGCTACTTCATTGATGATACCTACATGTTTTATGCACATTATATGTCATATTTATGCATTTTACGGAACTAACCTATTAACAAGATGCCGAAGAACCGATTCTTTGTTTTACGCTGTTTTTGGTTTCAGAAATCCTAGTAAAGAAATATTCTCGGAATTGGACGAAACTTTCGCCCGGGGTCCTATTTTTGCACGAAGCTTCCGAGAAGACCGAAGAGATAACGAAGTGGGGCCACGAGGCGGCCAGGAGATAGGGCGGCGTGGCCCAGGCCCTGGCCGCGCCGACCTACCCCCTGGGCCCCTCGTGTGGCCCCTCGCGTTGACCCTCCGCCTACTTAAAGCCTCCGTCGCGAAACCCCCAGTACCGAGAGCCACGATACGGAAAACCTTACTGAGACGCCGCCGCCGCGAATCCCATCTCGGGGGATTCAGGAGATCGCCTCCGGCACCCTGCCGGAGAGGGGATTCATCTCCCGGAGGACTCTACACCGCCATGGTCGCCTCCGGAGTGATGAGTGAGTAGTTCACCCCTGGACCATGGGTCCATAGCAGTAGCTAGATGGTCGTCTTCTCCTTGTTGTGCTTCATTGTTGGATCTTGTGAGCTGCCTAACATGATCAAGATCATATATATGTAATTCTATATGTTGTGTTTGTCGGGATCCGATGGATAGAGAGTACTATGATTATGGTGATTATCAATCTATTGTTTATGTGTTGTTTATGATCTTGCATGCTCTCCGTTACTAGTAGAGGCTCCGGCCAAGTTTTTGCTTTTAACTCCAAGAGGGAGTATTTATGCTCGATAGTGGGTTCATGCCTCCATTGAATGCAGGACGAGTGACGAGAAAGTTCTAAGGTTGTGGATGTGCTTGTTGCCACTAGGGATAAAACATTGATGCTATGTCTAAGGATGTAGTTGTTGATTACATTACGCACCATACTTAATGCAATTGTCTGTTGCTTAGCAACTTAATACTGGATGGGGTTCGGACGATAACCTGAAGGTGGACTTTTTAGGCATAGATGCAGTTGGATGGCGGTCTATGTACTTTGTCGTAATGCCCAATTAAATCTCACTATATTTATCATATCATGTATATGCATTGTTATGCCTTTCTCTATTTGTCAATTGCCCGACTGTAATTTGTTCACCCAACATGCTTTTATCTTATGGGAGAGACACCTCTAGTGAACTGTGGACCCCGGTCCTATTCTTTACATAGCATACAATCTACTTGCAATTGTGTTTTACTATTTTCTTGCAAACAAACATCTTCCACTCGATACGCTTAATCCTTTGTTACGGCAAGCCGGTGAGATTGACAACCTCATCTGTTTCGTTGGGACAAAGTACTTGGGTTGTGTTGTGCGGGTTCCACGTTGGCGCCGGAATCCCTGGTGTTGCGCCGCATCACATTTCGCGACCATCAACCTTCAACGTGCTTCTTGGCTCCTCTCTGGTTCGATTAAACCTTGGTTTCTTTACGAGGGAAAACTTGCTACTGTGCGCATCATACCTTCCTCTTGGGGTTCCCAACGAACGTGTGAGTTACACGCCATCAAGCTCTTTTTACGGCGCCGTTGCTGGGGAGATCAAGACACGCTCGCAAGGGGAGTCTCCACTTCTCAATCTCTTTACTTTGTTTTTGTCTTGCTTTATTTTATTTACTACTTTGTTTGCTGCACTAAATCAAAATACAAAAAAATTAGTTGCTAGTTTTACTTTATTTACTGTCTTGCTCTCTATATCGAAAACACAAAAAAATTAGTTACTTGCATTTACTTTATCTAGTTTGCTTTATTTACTGTTGCTAAAATGAATACCCCTGAAAATACTAAGTTGTGTGACTTCACAACCACTAATAATAATGATTTCCTATGCACACCTATTGCTCCACCTGCTACTACAGCAGAATTCTTTGAAATTAAACCTGCTTTACTAAATCTTGTCATGAGAGATCAATTTTACGGTGTTAGTTCGATGATGCTTGCTGCCCATCTCAATAATTTTGTTGAACTTTGTGAAATGCAAAAGTATAAAGATGTAGATGGTGATATTATTAAATTGAAAGTGTTTCCTTTCTCATTAAGAGGAAGAGCTAAAGATTGGTTGCTATCTTTGCCTAAGAATAGTATTGATTCATGGACTAAATGCAAGGATGCTTTTATTGGTAGATATTATCCTCCCGCTAAAATTATATCTTTGAGAAGTAGCATAATGAATTTTAAACAATTAGATACTGAACATGTTGCTCAAGCATGGGAGAGAATGAAAACTTTGGTAAAAAATTGCCCAACCCATGGACTGACTACTTGGATGATCATCCAAACCTTCTATGCAGGACTAAATTTTTCTTCGCGGAATTTATTGGATTCAGTTGCTGGAGGTACCTTTATGTCCATCACATTGGGGGTGGCTACAAAACTTCTTGATGATATGATGATAAATTACTCTGAATGGCACACGGAAAGAGCTCCACAAGGTAAGAAGGTAAATTCTGTTGAAGAAACCTCTTCCTTGAGTGATAAGATTGATGTGATTATGTCTATACTTGTGAATGGTAGATCTAATGTTGATCCAAATAATGTTCCTTTAGCTTCATTGGTTGCTCAAGAAGAAAATGTTGATGTGAATTTCATTAAAAATAATAATTTCAACAACAATGCTTATAGGAACAACTCCGGTAATAACTATAGGCCATATCCTTCTGCTAATGGTAATGGTTATGGTAATTCTTATGGGAATTCTTACAATAATAATAGGAGTGTACCCCCTGGTCTTGAAGCCATGCTTAAAGAATTTATTAGTACACAAACTGCTTTTAACAAATACTGTTGAGGAAAAGCTTGATAAAATTGATACTATTGCTTCTAGAGTTGATAGACTTGCCTCTGATGTAAATCTTTTAAAATTGAAAGTTATGCCTAATAATGATATTGATAATAAGATTACTACTACAGCAAATGCCATCCAAGTTAGAATTAATGAGAATATAAGATTAATGGCTGAACTGCGTGCTAGGTGGGATAGAGAAGAAAATGAAAAACTAGCTAAAGAGAATAATATAGCTAAAGTTTGGACTATTACCACCACTAGTAATGCTAATTCTTCACATGTTGCTGCACCTCCTACTATCAATGGTAAAATAATTGGTGTTGGCAATGTTTCTACTCCTAGTGCAAAGCGTACAAAACTGCTCGAAATTGCTAAAACTGCTGAAAGCTGCTTGTGATAAAGCTGCTGAAATTTTTTCCAACCTTGGGAACAATGATCCCATTGCTGTAGCTCATAATGATTTAGATTTTGATGATTGCCACATCTCTGAAGTTATAAAGTTCTTACAAAAACTTGCTAAAAGTCCTAATGCTAGTGCTATAAATTTAGCCTTTACCAAACATATTACAAATGCTCTCATAAAAGCTAGAGAAGAGAAACTAAAACTTGAAACTTCTATTCCTAGAAAGTTAGAAGATGGTTGGGAGCCCATCATTAAAATGAAATTCAATGACTTTGAATGTAATGCTCTATGTGATCTTGGTGCAAGTATTTCTGTTATGCCTAAAAAGATTTATGATATGCTTGACTTGCCACCATTGAAGAATTGTTATTTGGATGTTAATCTTGCCGATAATGTTAAAAAGAAACCTTTGGGGAGGATTGATAATGTGCATATTACGGTTAACAATAACCTTGTCCCCGTTGATTTTGTTGTTTTGGATATCAAATGCAATGCATCTTGTCCTATTGTATTGGGAAGACCTTTTCTTCGAACCGTTGGTGCTATTATTGATATGAGGGAAGGTAATATTAAATATCAATTTCCTCTCAAGAAAGGTATGGAACACTTCCCTAGAAAGAGAATGAAGTTGCCTTTTGATTCTATTATTAGAACAAGCTATGATGTTGATGCTTCTACTCTCGATGTTACTTGATTTACACTTTACGCGCCTAGCTGAAAGGCGTTAAAGAAAAGCGCTTATGGGAGACAACCCATGTTTTTACCTACAGCAATTTTTTATTTTGTTGAGTCTTGGAAGTTGTTTACTACTGTAGCAACCTCTCCTTATCATGTTTTTGTGCCAAGTAAAGTTTCTATGTCAAAGTTGATGTTATATTTGGGATCTCTGCGCAGAAACAGCATTGCTGTCTGTCACGAATCTGGGCACAGTTCTCTGTAGAAAATTCGAAAAAATCTGCCAATTTACGAGCGTGATCCTCAGATATGTACGCAACTTTCATTAGTTTTGAGTTTTTCCATTTGAGCAAGTCTGGTGCCGGCTTTAAATTCGTCTTTACGGACTGTTCTGTTTTTGACAGATTCTGCCTTTTATTTCGCATTGCCTCTTTTGCTATGTTGGATTTATTTCTTTGTTCCATTAATGTCCAGTAGCATTATGCAATGTCCAGAAGTGAAAATAATGATTGTGTCACCTCTGAATGTGTGAATTATTAATTGTGCACTAACCCTCTAATGAGTTTGCTTGAAGTTTGGTGTGAAGGAAGTTTTCAAGGGTCAAGAGAGGAGTATGATATACTATGATCAAGAGGAGTGAAAGCTCTAAGCTTGGGGATGCCCCGTGGTTCACCCCTGCATATTTTAAGAAGACTCAAGCGTCTAAGCTTGGGGATGCCCAAGGCATCCCCTTCTTCATCGACAACATCATCAGGTTCCTCCCCTGAAACTATATTTTTATTCAATCACATCTTGTGTTCTTTACTTGGAGCGTCGGTTTGTTTTTGTCTTTGTTTTTGCTTGAATAAAATGGATCCTAGCATTCACTTTGTGGGAGAGAGACACGCTCCGCTGTTGCATATGGACACATGTGTCCTTAGGCTTTACTCATAATGTTCATGGCGAAGTTTCCTCTTCGTTAAATTGTTATATGGTTGGAATTTGAAAAATGCTACATGTGGTAATTGGTAAAATGTCTTGGATAATGTGATACTTGGCAATTGTTGTGCTCATGTTTAAGCTCTTGCATCATATACTTTGCACTTATTAATGAAGAAATACATAGAGCTTGCTAAAATCTGATTTGCATATTTGGTCTCTCTAAGGTCTAGATAATATCTAGTATTGAGTTTTGAACAACAAGGAAGACAGTGTATAGTCTTATAATGTTTACAATATGTCTTTTATGTGAGTTTTGCTGCACTTGTTCATCCTTGAGTTTGCTTCAAATAACCTTGCTAGCCTAAACCTTGTATCGAGAGGGAATACTTCTCATGCATCCAAAATCCTTGAGCCAACTACTATGCCATTTGTGTCCACCATACCTACCTACTACATGGTATTTTTCCGCCATTCCAAAGTAAATTGCTTGAGTGCTACCTTTAAAATTCCCTCATTCACCTTTGCAATATATAGCTCATGGGACAAAATAGCCTTAAAAACTATCGTAGTATTGAATATGTACTTATGCACTTTATCTTTTATTAAGTTGCTTGTTGTGCGATAACCATGCTACGGGGAACGCCATCAACTATTGTTGAATATCATGTGAGTTGCTATGCATGTCCGTCTTGTATCGAAGGATCTATCATTTTAGTGGTTGGAGCATGCAAAATTGTTAGAGAAGAACATTGGGCCGCTAACTAAAGCCATGAATCATGGTTGAAGTTTCAGTTTTGGACATATATCCTCAATCTCATATGAGAATAATAATTGTTGCTACATGCTTATGCATTTAAGAGGAGTCCATTATCTGTTGTCCATGTTGTCCCGGTATGGATGTCTAAGTTGAGAATAATCAAAAGCGAGAAATCCAAAATGCGAGCTTTCTCCTTAGACCTTTGTACGAGGCGGCATGGAGGTACCCCTTTGTGACACTTGGTTGAAACATGGCATGCGAAGATCCGGTAGTCCAAGCTAAGTAGGACGAGGTGCGGGCACTATTAGTATACTATGCATGAGGCTTGCAACTTGTAAGATATAATTTTCATAACTCATATGCTTTATTACTACCGTTGACAAAATTGTTTCATGTTTTCAAAATAAAAGCTCTAGCACAAATACAGCAATCGATGCTTTCCTCTTTGAAGGACCATTCTCTTACTTTTATTGTTGAGTCAGTTTACCTATCTCCTTCCACCTAAGAAGCAAACACTTGTGTGAACTGTGCATTGATTCCTACATACTTGCATATTGCACTTGTTATATTACTTTATGTTGACAATATCCATGAGATATACATGTTATAAGTTGAAAGCAACCGCTGAAACTTAATCTTCCTATGTGTTGCTTCAACACCTTTACTTTGATTTATTGCTTTATGAGTTAACTCTTATGCAAGACTTATTGATGCTTGTCTTGAAGTACTATTCATGAAAAGTCTTTGCTTTATGATTCACTTGTTTACTCATGTCATTACCTTTGTTTTGATCACTGCATTCATTACATATGTTTACAAATAGTATGATCAAGATTATGATGGCATGTCACTTCAGAAATTACTAAGCTTGGGGATGCTGATACGTCTCCAACGTATCGATAATTTCTTATGTTCCATGCTACTTTATTGATGATACCTACATGTTTTATGCACATTATATGTCATATTTATGCATTTTCTGGAACTAACCTATTAACAAGATGCCGAAGAGCCGATTCTGTTGTTCTGCTGTTTTTGGTTTCAGAAATCCTAGTAAAGAAATATTCTCGGAATTGGACGAAACTTTCGCCCAGGGTCCTATTTTTGCACGAAGCTTCCAGAAGACCGAAGAGATAACGAAGTGGGGCCACGAGGCGGCCAGGAGATAGGGCGGCGCGGCCCAGGCCTTGGCCGCGCCGACCTACCCCCTGGGCCCGTCGTGTGGCCCCTCGCGTTGACCCTCCGCCTACTTAAAGCCTCCGTCGCGAAACCCCCAGTACCGAGAGCCACGATACGGAAAACCTTACTGAGACGCCGCCGCCGCGAATCCCATCTCGGGGGATTCAGGAGATCGCCTCCGGCACCTCGCCGGAGAGGGGATTCATCTCCCGGAGGACTCTACACCGCCATGGTCGCCTCCGGAGTGATGAGTGAGTAGTTCACCCCTGGACCATGGGTCCATAGCAGTAGCTAGATGGTCGTCTTCTCCTTGTTGTGCTTCATTGTTGGATCTTGTGAGCTGCCTAACATGATCAAGATCATATATCTGTAATACTATATGTTGTGTTTGTCGGGATCCGATGGATAGAGAGTACTATGATTATGGTGATTATCAATCTATTGTTTATGTGTTGTTTATGATCTTGCATGCTCTCCGTTACTAGTAGAGGCTCTGGCCAAGTTTTTGCTTTTAACTCCAAGAGGGAGTATTTATGCTCGATAGTGGGTTCATGCCTCCATTGAATCTGGGACAGTGACAGAAAGTTCTAAGGTTGTGGATGTGCTGTTGCCACTAGGGATAAAACATTGATGCTATGTCTAAGGATGTAGTTGTTGATTACATTACGCACCATACTTAATGCAATTGTCTGTTGCTTAGCAACTTAATACTGAAGGGGTTCGGACGATAACCCGAAGGTGGACTTTTTAGGCATAGATGCGGTTGGATGGCGGTCTATGTACTTTGTCGTAATGCCCAATTAAATCTCACTATATTTATCATATCATGTATATGCATTGTTATGCCTTTCTCTATTTGTCAATTGCCCGACTGTAATTTGTTCACCCAACATGCTTTTATCTTATGGGAGAGACACCTCTAGTGAACTGTGGACCCCGGTCCTATTCTTTACATAGCATACAATCTACTGCAATTGTGTTTTACTATTTTCTTGCAAACAAACATCTTCCACTCGATACGCTTAATCCTTTGTTACAGCAAGCCGGTGAGATTGACAACCTCACTGTTTCGTTGGGACAAAGTACTTGGGTTGTGTTGTGCAGGTTCCACGTTGGCGCCGGAATCCCTGGTGTTGCGCCGCATCACATTTCGCGACCATCAACCTTCAACGTGCTTCTTGGCTCCTACTGGTTCGATTAAACCTTGGTTTCTTTCTAAGGGAAAACTTGCTACTGTGCGCATCATACCTTCCTCTTGGGGTTCCCAACGAACGTGTGAGTTACACGCCATCAAAGCTTCAAGTTTTAATTTCTCTTCCCTAGCTTTAATGAGAGCATTTGTAATATGTTTTGTAAAGGCTAAATTTATAGCACTAGCATTGGGACTTGTAGCAAGTTTTTGTAAGAACTTTATAACTTCAGTAATATGACAATCATCAAAATCTAAACCATTATGTTCTACAGCAATGGAATCATTGTCACCAATATTTCGAAAAATTTCAGCAGTTTTATCACAAACAGCAGTTTCAGCGATTTCAGGCAATTTTGTACGCTTTGCACTAGGAGTAGAAACATTGCCAACACCAATTATTTTACCATTGATAGTGGGAGGTGCAGCAACATGTGAAGAATCAACATTACTAGTGGTGGTAATAGTCCATACTTTAGCTACATTATTCTCTTTAGCAAGTTTTTCTTTTTCTTCTCTATCCCACCTAGCATGCAATTCAGCCAACAATCTAATATTATCATTAATTCGAACTTGGATGGCATTTGTTTTTGCAAACCTAGCATCTTTAACTTCCTCAGGCATAACTTTCAATTTTAAAAGATCAACATCAAGAGCAAGACTATCAACCTTAGAAGCAAGAACATCAATTTTACCAAGATTTTCTTCAACAGTTTTATTAAAAGCAGTTTGTGTACTAATAAATTCTCTAAGCATCACTTCAAGACCAGAGGGTACACTCTTATTATTTTTGTAAGAATTACCATAAGAATTACCATAACCATTACCATTATTAGAAGGATATGGCCTATAGTTGTTGTTACCATAATTATTCCTATAAGCATTGTTGTTGAAGTTATTGTTCTTAATGAAATTCACATCAACATTTTCTTCTTGAGCAACCAATGAAGCTAAAGGAACATTATTAGGATCAATATGAGATCTACCATTTGCAAGCATAGACATAATAGCATCAATCTTATCACCCAAAGAAGAGGTTTCTTCAAGAGAATTTACCTTCTTACCTTGAGGAGTTCTTTCAGTGTGCCATTCAGAGTAATTGATCATCATATCATCAAGTAGTTTAGTTGCGGCGCCCAGGGTGATGGACATAAAAGTACCTCCAGCAGCTGAATCCAATAGGTTCCTTGAGGAAAAATTCAATCCTGCATAAAAGGTTTGGATGATCATCCAAGTAGTCAGTCTATGGGTTGGGCAATTCTTTACCAAAGATTTCATTCTCTCCCATGCTTGAGCAACATGTTCATTATCAAATTGTTTATAGTTCATTATGCTACTTCTCAAAGATATAATCTTAGCAGGAGGATAATATTTACTAATAAAAGCATCTTTACATTTAGTCCATAAATCAATACTATTTTTAGGCAAAGAAAGCAACCAATCTTTAGCTCTTCCTCTTAATGAGAAAGGAAACAATTTCAATTTTATAATATCACCATCTATATCCTTATACTTTTGCATTTTACAAAGTTTAACAAAATTATTAAGATGGGCAGCCGCATCATCATTACTAACACCAGAAAATTGCTCTCTCATAACAAGATTCAGTAAAGCAGGTTTAATTTCATAGAATTCTGCAGTAGTAGCAGGTGGAGCAATAGGAGTACATATAAAATCATTATTATTTGTGCTAGTGAAATCACACAACTTAGTATTTTCAGGAGTACCCATTATAACAGTAGTAAAGTAAACTAGGCAAATAAAGTAAAGACAAGTAACTAATTTTTTTGTGTTTTGATATAGAGCAAGTAAATAAGACAGAAAGTAAAGTAACTAATTTTTTTGTGTTTTTAATATGAAGCAAACAAGACAGTAAATAAAATAAAGTAAAGCAAGACAAAAACAAAGTAAAGAGATTGGAAGTGGAGACTCCCCTTGCAGCGTGTCTTGATCTCCCCGGCAACGGCGCCAGAAAAATGGCTGTTGCCGTGGGAGGCAATTCTCTGTGGTGTAACTTTTCTTCAGTTCCCCGGCAACGGTGCCAAAAAAATGGCTTGATGCGCGTAGATGTACACGTCCGTTGGGAACCCCAAGAGGAAGGTATGATGCGCACAGCAGTAAGTTTCCCTCAGTATGAAACCAAGGTTATCGAACCAGTAGGAGCCAAGAAGCACGTGAAGGTTGTTGGTGGAGGAATGTAGTGCGGCGCAACACCGGTGAAACCGGCGCCAACGTGGAACCTGCACAACACAATCAAAGTACTTTGCCCCAACATAACGAGTGAGGTTGTCAATCTCACCGGCTTCGCTGAAAACAAAGGATTAAGCGTATCGAGTGGAAAATGGTGTTTGTTTGCAAAGAACAGAAAAAAATAGTAGAATGTATTCAGATGTAAAAGAATGGACCGGGGTCCACAGTTCACTAGAGGTGTCTCTCCAATAAGATAACTAACATGCTGGGTGAACAAATTACAGGCGGGCAATTGACAAATAAAGATTCAATACATATCAACGATGATTACTATGTGATTTAATCGGGGCATTACGACAAAGTACATAGACCGCTATCCGAGCATGCATCTATGCCTAAATAATCCACCTTCAGGTTATCATCCGAACCCCCTCCAGTATTAAGTTGTAAACAACAGATAATTGCATTAAGTATGGCGCGTAATGTAATCAACACAAATATCCTTAGACAAAGCATCAATGTTTTATCCCTAGTAGCAACAGCACATCCACAACCTTAGAACTTTCTGTCACTGTCCCAGATTCAATGGAGGCATGAACCCACTATCGAGCATAATTACTCCCTCTTGGAGTTACAAGTATCAACTTGGCCGAGCCTCTACTAGCAACGGAGAGCATGCAAGAACATAAACAACACATATATGATAGATTGATAATCAACTTAACATAATATTCTATATTCATCGGATCCAGCCAAACACAACATGTAGTATTACAAATAGATGATCTTGATCATGTTAGGCAGCTCACAAGATCTAAACAATGATAGCACAAGCAGAGAAGATAACCATCTAGCTACTGCTATGGACCCATAGTCCAAGGATGAACTACTCACGCATCAATCCGGAGGCGGGCATGATGATGTAGAGCCCCTCCGGTGATGATTCCCCTCTCCGGCAGGGTGCCAGAGGCGATCTCCTGAATCCCCCGAGATGGGATTCGCGACGGCGGCGTCTCTGGAAGGTTTTTCGTATCGTGGCTCTCGGTCTTCTGGAAGCTTCGTGCAAAAATAGGACCCTGGGCGTTGATTTCGTCCAATTCCGAGAATATTTCCTTACTAGGATTTCTGAAACCAAAAACAGCAGAAAACGACAAGCGGCACTTCAGGATCTTGTTAATAGGTTAGTGCCGGAAAATGTAAAATAATGCTGTAAAGTATGTATAAAACATTCAAGTATTGTCATAAAAGTAGCATGGAACATAAGAAATTATAGATACGTTTGAGACATATCAGTCGCCATACATCCTGCTTCCGGTGTTTTGGGGATGATGTTTCCTCTTGTATCTATCGACATAAAGGACATGTCGAGGTTTTGGATCATGTGTTCGCGCTCATCCTTGGGCACGTTTGCCAGCCGAGATCTTGCTCTTGCATGTGCCGCCCTGTGATTATCCCCCGAAGTTCCTGATTGTCGACTCAACTCGGCCATGCACGCACTCGATGCAAAGGTTGCGGCTTTTCTTTGTTCAAGTACAACTTTTTCTTTTTCTAGCTCCCGTCTGGCACGAGCGAGTCTGTATTGATACGCTGGGAGCTCTTCTGCTGTAGCTGTAGTGGTCATCGGCTCTGTGCCATTCATGGCCTTCTGAGATCCATCCCAAGCTGCTTGTGGAAGTTGTTTTTTCTCGCGAGGTGTAGGCCCGACATATTTATTTCCTGTTCCTCAGGTGAGATCAACGAGATCGATGTATGGATTGCCCAGATCATCGAAAGCCTCTGACGCTTCATCCTCTGGGCGGCTTGATTCGCCAATTGCATAGACTTGATGATATATTGTAGCTTTGTTTTCCTCTTCAAGGTCGGTGACACCATCATATAGATCGGCGAAGACCTCCCGAATAGAAGTAGATCTGTCGATGAAGTCAAAGATGTCGATGCTTTCAGAGTCGCTGCTCAGATCGGAGCCTGTATACGACCCGAAGGACATGCAGCCGAACATATTGGCGAGTTTTCCGCTTATGGCGGGCCTGATGAAGCTTGACAACGAGATCTCTTTGTCGCCTCACTCGAACGATGATGATGATCTCGAGAAATTGGAATCGGCCGCTAATGGTACCGAAAAAATTGGTGCCGCGAGACGATGCGATCCTTCTTTCCCGACGCGGAAGTGGAAACCCCCAAACGTCATCTCCATTGGCTCTTCCTAATTGGCATATGCATACAAACGGGCGGGAGGGTGAGGAACAAAATCAACGAGACCAGTTTTGATCTGTTTACCTTCGTCCATCGCGTTGCTTGCTACTGATGATGTTGATGATGTTGTCGATGCCATCGAGATCAGCTCCTTGTCACCTCCCGTTCCCACAGATGCTGCCAATTGACAATGGTTTAACTTGTCAATGCCTACAGATTGTAGACTAGAGTTTCGCGGAAAGTAGAGGGCAAGTAGATCTCGAAGGTTTCAGCCGAAAAGGTGCTCGACTGTTAAAAACTAGGGTTTATGTTGACAATGATTCGATCCTTTATTTCTCCCTCGGCTCCCCCTTATATAGGAGATGGAGCCGAGGCTTTCGTCTCGTACAAGTTACAAAGTCTAGGAGACTATTTGAGTTCATTCCATATTGTTACAAAAATCTCTATTCATAATCTATCTATATCTTCCATATCGATATTTCTTGGGCTTCGAGGCCTCATACTCTTCGGGTCGTGGGCCTTCAGTTATCCCGAGTACTTTATTCGGCAGGCCCATCCGCCTATGTCAATAAGCACCATCAACATGTTTCCTGGACGACGACACAACATCAACAATCTGGTGAGACAGCGTGTAATTTTTTTTTTTTTTTTTTTTTGGAGCAACCGGCAGGAGCACTGCCTTTTCATTAAGCAAGAGGGAACAAAACGATCCAGACTGTACAAAGAGAGGGCATTTTTAGCTTAAGGTGGTAAAATGCCCAGAACCCACCATGAAAGACGAGCTACCAAAAAGAAAAACTAATCCGGCTCGGCCGGAGATGACCGGGCCGAAACCATTTATAGCCCGATCCCTTTGGAGGATATCCTCGTTAGCGATACTTGCGACCTCAAGGTAGGTAAGACGTTGTCCGGAGAAAATGCGCCGGTTTCGTTCCTTCCATGCGTTCCAAAGTACATATAAGAACCGGCCGCTGATGCGTTTCTTTTCTTTCTGCGGCTTTTCCTTTATCATGTCATTCCACCAGTCGGATATGGATTGGAAGTCGAGGCGTCGGTCATCGGAGGAGTCGCCATCCCAAGATTTGATAAGGTTCCGGACGGCCGCCGTGAACGGGCGGTTTACGCGAGAGGTGGTCAGCTGTCTCGGGCTCGCTGAGGCACAAGGGGCATCGAGGGTCGTGAGGCCATCCTCGAATGGCAAGCATATCGGCGGTAAGGAGCTTTCCATGAAGGGCTAGCCAACCAAATAACTTGCATTTGGGCTCCGCATGCGCCGACCAAATCTTCATGGCATCGAAGCGGGCTTGGGAGCCAAGGAATTGTGCCTCATAGGCGGAGCTAGCGCTGTAGGTTGAAGTGGCATTAAGCGTCCAGTCGATGTTGTCCGGCAACTCGGGGGCAAGGTTGATGGAGTGGACGGCCTCCCGGACGTCGATATATTGTGCGAGCTGTTGAGGCGAGTTAAGGGATACTGACAGAGCGGATCCGGTTGTTTTCACTTAGCTCTTTGGCGACCGTACGATTCTTCCTCGAGGCAATTTTGTAGAGGTCGGGCGCCCATTGAGATAGAGGGCCCCGAGCATACCGAGTTGTCATGCCGAGAATTTGGCTGTCTCCCCATTTCCAATGGTAACTTTAGTGGCGGCTCTGAAAAGGGACATGTCGGTGTCGTCGCATGGAAGCTTTGAACCAGACCAAGGGCGGTCCGGATCAGTCCACTGGAGCCAAGGCCAACGTAAACGCAGGGCACGTCCAGATCTCTCAATGTCCGGAATGCCGAGACCCCCAGCTTCTTTGGCCTACGGACCGTTTTCCAATTCACAAGAGCTTTCCCCGGGCGGCATGATCGCCCTCTTCGCCGGCCCGGACGAAAGTCCTGGCAATCTTGTTGATCCTATCACGAGCCCATTTTGGCGAGAGGAATGGCGGTGGCATGGTAAATGCCAGTTGCCATGAGCACCGTCTTCGCAAGGACGACCCTTCCCGGTCTCGCAAGGTTCTTGCCGATCCAACCCGGTAGCTTTCCGGCGATCTTGTCGATTAGGGGTTGTAGGTCCACCTTCCGAAGACGGCGGAAATGCAGAGGGAGCCCCAAATATTTTCCAGGGAAGCAGGCAAGCTTTGCGGGGAAGTCATTGAGAATTTCCTGAAGGTCCACGTCAGCGCAGCGCACCGGGAAAATTTCCGTCTTGGTCATGTTGGTGACAGCGTGTAATTTCCTGCCAGGATCCTAGAAGGAGCGTTCTTGCGGGAACGATCGTTGTATTTTCCTGCTTGAGTGTTGAAAGGAGCGTTCTTGCATTATGGACAGTTTTGCGGGACGTGTATTTTTCTAGAGGTGCTTCCACAAATAGGAAATGTATATTTCTAATTACTATGATTGCTTGAGAATAGGTCGGAAATAGGAAATAAATTGTCAGACCATAGCCCAGTGCGTGATTGACGATACATACCTAATTACCTCCAGCGTGGAAGATGCCGTAATTAACTTCAGCGCTGATTGTGTGAGATAGGATCACCACGTCGTGATTGATGATATACTGTACCATAATTAACTTGAGCGTGCAAGATATTTGTTGTGACTTGATCGGACGAAGCAGAAATAGGAGATTAGATTAAACGGTCTAGATGCTTTCAATAACGACCATCAAACGCGTTGAGTGACAAACGATCAACTCCAATATAATAATATAGATACTCCCTTAGTTGCAATGATAAAACTTTTTATATAGTTAAGCTAAATAAACTTTAAATAATTTTTTTATAGAAAATTATTAATAACTACAATATGATATATATATATATATATCATATGAAAGTATATTTCATGATGCATCTAACGATATTGATTTTGTATTGTAAATATTAATAATTTATTCTAAAAACTACGTCAAACTTTTCAGAGTTTGTCTTTTCGAAAGAAAAAAAGTATAACGCTTATTCATCGGACTGGAGTACTTAATTAGAGCTATATGCATGCCCCTACCACCACCATGACATGCTAATTAATTAACTTTGCTAATGACGCCACATCAAGTCACAATTGTCACAAGATGGATGACAGATTTGTGCTAACGGAAAAGACAGAGGAACCAAACTGCATATGAGGCAAACATCATTATAGAAAGTTCGGATTGACCTGACATGCTACATTTCTGAAAGTTTCAAGCAGGGTGTGCAAAAGTTGAACCTTTCGTCTCTTTCAACGGCAGAAAGTCGGGGAAAAATAATAATTCTATGAAATGAAGAGTGTGTTCGTGTCATCCCAAAAAGGTCTAAATCCACACCATACCGTGTGTGTTTCCATGCTATATTGCACAACACACCCTGAGTTTGCCAGAATTACAAGGATAAACCGGGGTTGGGTTGACCACGTGACCATGATCACTTGATTGTGCAAAGCCCGATAAAAGAAACGATTGATGATCAAGGAGCTTATTTTGCTTGGTGGGTATCAGTAAAAGTTGGTAACCATCGTATAATACACTTTACCAAAGTTTAACGCTATGATCATGTTTGATTTAGCGCATGTTTCAGTATGTAGTAATCAGTGTATTCCCAAGAACCAGAACATGTGCAGCGGTGTGCCGGTTTGTATGTTTTCAAAAGGAAAAGCATAGACATCCTGGTATCTACATCCTCTAATAATGCATACATTCATAAATACAATTTAACTGAAAGTAAAATGTTTTCGTGGATTTCTGGTCTTGCGGAACACCGGCTTTCAGCCCTCGGTTTGTCATTCGGTTGTTGAAGCTAATGTTGGTGGCACATGTAGGCATTTTCTAGATCAGGTTTTATTGCGAGGCATGGCTGCCTTAGGTTAGTCGGTTCGTGCCACTTTTTCTTTTACTGTAGCACATGCAAATTCGGTATTATGTAGTTTTCTTCATTGTACTTATGTTTTTTAAAAAACATAGTACAAACGCAGACGTTCACATGCACGCGTATACACTTATCCTTATGAACGCGTACACACACACCCTACCCCTATGAGCACCTCCGGAAAACTGAGCCGGCGGATTAAATCTTGAAATTGACGAAGTCACCACAGACGACTCGTTGTCGATGGGAACGTCGCCTGAAGAAGTCACCACAGGCGCCTCGCTATCGATGGAAACGTCGCCCACTAAATGAATATTCTACCTTTATGAGACACACAAATGTCAAACCTGGAATTCACATTTGAACTCTGGTGGGCTTGAGGTACAACCACCCTCCTAACCATCCAACCTCAGGTTTGTTTCCTTCCATTGTAGTTATGTTGGCATGTCAACATACAAGATTTGGGCTTGATACACCGGATCGAGGAGCCTTGATGTATAATATTTATTTTAACTCTATCATGGATCATATTCGATTAGTATGTGGACACTAATATAATACGGTGCGACACAATGAGGGCATCCAAACCAAAACTTGCCATGTGGCAACTTAAAAAGTTGAAGGGCCGCACTGGTGTCTAATCGGACTGTAATTACGCACTAGCAGAGGGGACGGACTGGGAGAAGGGAACCCGTAAGTAACAGAGGAAACAGGGGAAAGGGTCCAACACGTCAACCCATCGGCCACGCCACGCAACAAAAACAAGAACAAGAACACGAGCTGCCAAAAAGATTTCCCCTCGATTTATTTCTTTGCTGAATCCGCCCGCTCGCGCGCGCGTGATTCTCCAACCAGTCCTATCTTCCGTCCCTCCATCGCTCCGCCCGATCTGAACCCCCCAGACCCGCCTGATCAGATGGCGTCTAGCACTAGCGCCGGCAGCAAGATCCGCAACGCCAAGCTGGTGAGCCCGCCCTGATCCCGGCTTTACGCCCGTTCCATTTCTCGGCTCCGGATGCAGGCAGCCAGGGCGAGCACGCGTTACCTTTCTGGTCATCGGATTTAGGCTCATCTCGTCGCGGCTCGCTCCGTGGGTTCTTGCTCGTCCCTCCATTGTTCCCGTCGATACATTTAATCATTTGTGTTTAGCAAAATCGGTGAGATTGATAACTTCACTGTAAGTTGGGGCAAAGTATTTTGGTTGTGTTGTGTGCAGGTTCCACGTTGTTGCTGACGCCGGAGTGCGTCCTGCCACTAGTCAGCTAGCAACACCTTCAGAAGTCACGCATTTTTCCTACTGGTCGATTAAATGTTGGTTTCTTAATGAGGAAAAACTTGCTGTGCTCATCATACCTCCTCTCGGGGTTCCCCAACAGTGTGAAGTCGGCGTTACGATAAACACCATCAACACATTTCCTGGACGACGACACAACATCAACAACCTGGTGAGACGGCGTGTAATTTCCTGCCAGGATCCTAGAAGGAGCGTTCTTGCGGGAACGATCGTTGTATTTTCCTGCTTGAGTGTTGAAAGGAGCGTTCTAACATTATGGATAGTTTTGCGGGACGTGTATTTTTCTAGAGGTGCTTCCACAAATAGGAAATGTATATTTCTAATTACTGTGATTGCTTGAGAATAGGTCGGAAATAGGAAATATCATGTCAGACCATAGCGCAATGCGTGATTGACGATACATACCATAATTACCTCTTGCGTGGAAGATACCGTAATTAACTTTAGCGCTGATTGTGTGAGATAGGATCACCACGTCGTGATTGATGATATACTGTACCATAATTAACTTGAGCGTGCAAAATATTTGATGTGACTTGATCGGACGAAAGCAGAAATAGGAGATTGGATTAAACGGTCTAGATGCTTTCAATAACGACCATCAAACGCGTTGAGTGACAAACGATCAACTCCAATATAATAATATAGATACTCCCTTAGTTGCAATGATAAAACTTTTTTTATATAGTTAAGCTAAATAAAATTTGAATAATTTTTTATCGAAAACTATTAATAACTACAATATGATATATATATCATATGAAAGTATATTTCATGATGCATCTAACGATATTGATTTTGTATTGTAAATATTAATAATTTATTTAAAAACTACGTCAAACTTTTCAGAGTTTGTCTTTTCAGAAGAAAAAAAGTATAACGCTTATTAATCGAACTGGAGTACTTAATTAGAGCTATATGCATGCCCCTACAACCATCATGACATGCTAATTAATTAACTTTACTAATGATGCCACATCAAGTCACAATTGTCACAAGATGGACGACGGATTTGTGCTAACGGAGAAGACAGAGGAACCAAACTGCATATGAGGCAGACATCATTATAGAAAGTTTGGATTGACCTGACATGCTACATTTCTGAAAGTTTCAAGCAGGGTGTGCAAAAGTTGAACCTTTCGTCTCTTTCAACGGCAGAAAGTCGGGGGAAAATAATAATTCTATGAAATGAAGAGTGTGTCGTGTCATCCCAAAAAGGTCTAAATCCACACCATACCGTGTGTGTTTCCATGCTATATTGCACAGCACACCCTGAGTTTGCCAGAATTACAAGGATAAACCGGGGTTTGGTTGACCACGTGACCATGATCACTTGATTGTGCAAAGCCCGATAAAAGAAACGATTGATGACCAGGGAGCTTATTTTGCTTGGTGGGTATCAATAAAAGTTGGTAACCATCATATAATACACTTTACCAAAGTTTTACGCTATGATCATGTTTGATTTAGCGCATGTTTCAGTATGTAGTAATCAGTGTATTCCCAAGAACCAGAACATGTGCAGCGGTGTGCCGGTTTGTATGTTTTCAAAAGGAAAAGGATAGACATCCTGGTATCTACATCCTCTAACAATGCATACATTCATAAATACAATTTAACTGAAAGTAAAATGTTTTCGTGGATTTCTGGTCTTGCGGAACACCGGCTTTCAGCCCTACGGTTTGTCATTCGGTTATTGAAGCTAATGCTGGTGGCACATCTAGGCGTTTTCTAGATCTGGTTTTATTGCGAGGCATGGCTGCCTTAGGTTAGTCGGTTGGTGCCGCTTTTTTTCTTTTACTGTAGCACATGCTAATTCGGTCTTATGTAGTTTTCTTCATTGTAGTTATTTAAAAAAACATAGTACAAACACAGACGCTCACATACACGCGTATACACTCATCCTTATGAACGTGCACACACACCCTACCCCTATGAGCACCTCCGGAAGACTGAGCCGGCGGATTAAATTTTGAAATTGATGAAGTCACCACAGGCGCCTCGTTATCGACGGGAACGTCGCCTGACGAAGTCACCACAGGCGCCTCGCTATTGACAGGAACGTCGCCTCCCACTAAATGAATATTCCACCTTTATGAGACACAGAAATGTCAAACCTGAAATTTAAATTCTGGTGAGTTGGAGGTACAACCATCCTCCTAACCATCCAACCTCAGGTTGGTTTCCTTTCATTGTAGTTATGGTGGCATGTCGAGATGCAAGATTTGGGCTTGATACACCGGATCGAGAAGATGTATAATATTTATTTTAACTCTGTCATGGATCATATCCGATTAGTATGTGGACACTAAGACTACTCATAGTGGGAGTAACTTGAGTAGTAACATAGAGCTACATGCAATGCCAACTAAGCATTTTGATAACATGGCACATCATTAATTGAGGAAAGAGAGCATTGTGGTAACTAGCTATGTTACCATCACATCATATTTTTCAAGATTAGATGAGTCTACAACATAATTAATATGGTTTTGCATGACACTACACATATGTTACTTCCCACTATGGAGGTAGTAACATAGAGTAGTAACTTGTGCATGTTACTACTCTATGTTACTCTCCACTATGACTAGTCTAATACGGTGCGACACAATGAGGTCATCCAAACCAAAACTTGCCACGTGGCAACTTAAAAAGTTGAAGGGCCGCACTGGTGTCTAATCGGACTGTAATTACGCACTAGTAGAGGGGCCGGACTGGGAGAAGGGAACCCGGAAGTAACAGAGGAAACAGGGGAAAGGATCCAACACGTCAACCCATCGGCCACGCCACGCAACAAAAACAAGAACAAGAACACGAGCTGCCAAAAAGATTTCCCCTCGATTTATTTCTTTGCCGAATCCGCCCTCTCGCGCGCGCGTGATTTCTCCAACCAGTCCTCTCCTCCGTCCCTCCATCGCTCCGCCCGATCTGAACCCCCCAGACCCGCCTGATCAGATGGCGTCCAGCACCGGCGCCGGCAGCAAGATCCGCAACGCCAAGCTGGTGAGCCCGCCCTGATCCCGGCTTTACGTCCGTTCCGTTTCTCGGCTCCGGATGCAGGCGGCCAGAACGAGCACGCGTTACCTTTCTGGTCATCGGATTTAGGCTCATCTCGTCGCGGCTCGCTCCGTGCGTTCATGCTCGCCTATCATCTCGTTCGATTAGGAATACTAGCTGTGATCATCAAATTGATCTTTTTTTGGGTGTTGCGAGGATTTACTTTGATTCTCTCTGACATATAATATATTTCTTCACTCGTTCTGTCGTATTCACCAGGTCCTTCTCGGTGATGTCGGTACCGGCAAGTCCAGCCTGGTGCTCCGGTTCGTCAAGGGCCAGTTCGTCGAGTTCCAGGTGAGCCTTCCCTCCTCGTCTGCCCGCATGCTTATGTATTTGTGTGTGCTGGTGGTGCTTAACTAACTCTGCCCGTCTGTTTGTTTGCTTGCTTGCTTGGCTGCAGGAGTCGACCATTGGGGCCGCCTTCTTCTCGCAGACCCTGGCCGTGAACGACGAGACGGTCAAATTCGAGATCTGGGACACGGCCGGGCAGGAGCGCTACCACAGCCTCGCGCCAATGTACTACCGCGGCGCCGCTGCTGCTGTTGTCGTCTACGACATCACCAACGCGGTTAGTATGAGCAAGTGGAGCGTGTGTATGTCTTGCTTGAGAAATAAGTTTGTGGCAAATTTCTATTCGACAGTACAACACCACAGCCATGATTAGTATGAATTGCTTGTTAACTGGTAGTATGACACCACATGAGTCTGAATTACAGCGTCTAAATGACTTTTGCTTTGGAACCGAGTATGTAGCAAATACTGACTCGGTAGGATTGAAATCACAGCCATAATTTGTAGAAATTACTTGTGATTGGTACTTCTTCACTCACTCCTAGTACGTCTTTTCAATGGAAATGTCCTGGTGGGCTTGTTGTTTACTTTCCTTTCGAACAATAATATCTTGGTGGAGTGATATTTGTTTAAACGTAGTGTTGTCTTTTAAAAAAAAAGGGGGCTAACAGAGCCCCTGCCTCCTCCCCCAACTTAAAGCATAGATGATAACACGTATGAAACATTTTGATCAAATCATTATCATTTGCACCCACTACCATGCACTATTTTCTAGAGAGCTATGCATGTTTGTCCTGACGACCATACGTGCTTCTTTATCTGAAGAATCAATCTGCAACTCAAATGTGATGATACAAAAATTGTAAGCACAGTTATCATTTTGCTGCCATATAACTGTATGTAACTGTATTCTAGAAGATTAGTCCTGCACTAGTTCTGACAGCTTACACACTTTTATGTGCGGTCTCTGCCTGCTGACCGCTTTGTCTAAGTTGGACTGTATAGAAATTTCTGATTCGTATGGATCTATTGCTGCTGTATATGCATAGTGCCCGTACGATTCAACAGACTGATCTCTCAAGGGACGTGCTACATTAACCTGCTGCTTCTGTGTTGCCAAAGTTGCCTTGCTATACTTTAGATTCAGAACTGCAGTATGATGTTGTAGCAAACCTAAACAAACAAACCCTTGCATCTTGTGACTGAGCCAAATTCTGATCCAATCATTAGCACCCACTACCCTGCCCTGTTTGACAGAGCTATGCTTGTTTGTCCTGACGAACATATGAATCTTCAACTGAAATGTACTGACACTAAATTTATTAGCACAATAATAATTTTTGCTGAGCTGGCATATAACTTTAACTGTAATCTGGAAGAGTAGTTCTGACAGTTGAGCACCTTCCTGTGTGCTATCTGCCTGCTGACCTCTTACTCTAAATTGACTTTTTAGTGAGTACGGGTGTATCGCTATATAAGGGTATAGCGTATAGGCATTGTAGTGGTTGTATGATCCAGCACGCTGATCTCTCATGGGATGTGCTGTTTTAACCCTACTTTTGCATATGTTGCCAAGTTGCTTTGCTAAACGAGAATTCAGACTGAAGTAAGGTGTACTTCCAAATCACTTTGTTACTCCGTGCCTGCATCTTGTGAGCAAGTTAAATGCAGAGAAGATGATGCTTCTTTGTTTGTTTGATTTTAGCAAAGTCATATAGTCTTTTGTGGGTTGTTATTTGACAACTACAAGAGAATCCTGATGAGGGTCTTATATATTGCTACCAATACTTAGTTATCTTAGGTTACATGTACTCCCACACAATGCATAGCTGGTGAACCACGACTTGACCTGCACCACATCCAAATTTAATTACGTGCTGATTTGAACTGTGAAAATTCAAACAAACCCTGATTTGTTCCACAAGTCCACAAGCAAGTTTGAAGCCATACTCATTTGCTCCTTATCCATATAGTGTACCTATTATGTAAAAGCAGGTGAATATATATTAGTTACTTATAACATCACTTTCTACCTTACAGGCCTCTTTTACACGTGCAAAGAAATGGGTTCAAGAACTTCAAGCACAAGGTAATCATTTTACGCCTTTATGGTACTAATTTCTTTATTTGAGACTTGGAAATATGTATTTATGTGGCTATTGTTTGCTCAGAAAATTTGATCTTGTGAGTGCAAGGACAGCACTGCTAGTGCCTGGAGAGGGTGTTTTTGTGTAGATGTGCTGGCAGATGACAGTTTCTAAATCTAGATTGTTTCAATGCAGGAAATCCGAACACAGTAATGGCTCTTGCTGGGAACAAGGCTGATATGTTGGAGGCAAGGCAGGTGCCAGTTGAAGTATGTAACCCTGCTTCTTGAATCTCACTTCTAATTGTTTCCATGCCTTGACATCGTAACTTTCACAATTCTCTCTTACATGGCACTACCAAACCAGTAGAAGATTGCCCGTTTCTTATGTATATTTGGAGCTGTGTTCTCCGTGAAGCTAGAGAACAATGTTTAGGAAAAAAATCATTACTTTACACGAAATATCACAACTGAAAAAAAATGTTATGATTGAATTGCAAGAGGAGTATTATGCTGATTGGTTTAATAATTTGGGAGTTAATAAGCATCATCACAATGTGCTGATGACAAACCTGCAAACAAATGCATGCATCATTTTCAGCTTGTTTGGTTCTCGTAGTTTTTCATTACATGTGAGAGAACAACATTTTGGTTTCCTGTCATTGGGTTATTTGAACGGTTTATTAAGGGGTAAATTACTTGTGGTGCAGGAGGCAAAGACTTATGCTCAAGAGAATGGACTCTTCTTCATGGAAACATCTGCTAAAACAGCAGCCAATGTGAACGATGTGTTTTACGAGATCGGTGGGCATAAAATACTGTCATTCATTTTACTGTTGTCTGCATCCAAAAGAAGGAAAGTCCATTACTTGCTCCTGCAAATTTCTAATCACTACTTTGTTGGCACATCCGATTTCAGCGAAGAGATTGCTCCAGGGACAGCAGTCCCAGAACCCGCAGGGGATGGTCCTCTCACAGAGACCAACTGAGAGGATGGTGAGCAGTTCATCGTGCTGCTCGTCGTAAAATGTCCTGAAGAGACCGCTGCCAGGGACAGCTAAAGGCCTTTGAAATCCACAGAAAATGTATATGCGCCGCAGATGATGATGATGATGATTGCGAAAAATGTGTATCCCAGCTTGCTACAGTTCTAGCCCTTGTTTCTTGTCATGTTCGTTCTGTAAATGTGAATAGTAGAATGTTTCTGCATTCCCATGTTCAAAAGTTTCTGAATGACCAGAGTGAATATTCACGCTTTGGTTTAATATGTTATATATTTGGCGCTTGAAACAAACCACAGAAATATTGAAACTGAAATTGTGCAATTTGTGACAATAAAATTGCTGATTCTATTCAGCACAATTTGTCACAAAAGTCGTTAGTCAAGTAACAGACAACAATTTTTTTAATAAAAAGAACATCTTTGGTGATCCAAAGATACCAGAAGAGAATGAATAAAGGGAAGCCAAGCAAAGGTATAGATGCATATAATTTTTCCTTGTCAATTTTCGACAGGTTCATGGGAACACATTATTCCGACTGGAAATCAGTATGTGCCATATTCTTTTCTCTCTAATGTTATCTATGATGTTCAAATTCTTCATTCACTGGATGTAATCGTCGTTGTAGCTGTCGCTGATCACCGACACGAACCGCTCAAGCCAAGGCAGCTGGTGGAGGTCCTTCATGGTGTCGACAACGTATGAGTCTGCGCATCGGGGCGGTGACTGACTCTGACTCGGGTGGTGGTCACCCCCAAGGCTGAACCCACCTGCGAGGAACCGCTGGATAAGCGCCAGCTGCGCCCTCTCCTGCTCCGAGTAGCCCTCGATGGCCGGGGGCATGCAGTCAAATGTGTCCCATGCCCAGATCTCGGACGCCTGGCATGACTGTGCCGCCGAGGGCTCGGCGATGCTATCTTCGTCCCAGAAGACACACTGGCATGTCTGCATGCCGCGGTTGTACTCCGCACCACAGGAGTAGCAGAACTCATGGCCACACCTGCCGAAGTTGCAAAGAGGACTTCAGCATGGAGGTTAAAAATGGAAAATTGCTTACAGAATTAAGTAGACTGGTACAGCAGAACTTAGTTCGACTTCTGCACATACTTGTCTAGAAACCTCATGAATCTCAGGGCATCTGAGGGTTAAACTGAAACAGCCAGAAAGCATACCAGCAAGTCATATGGAAGCAGCCTTGCGTGAGCTCGATCATGCTTCGACACCCGTTGCAACGCCTCCATCTATTGTTCTGTGCCAACCGATGCAAAGACAAGTCTCCCGCGTCTCTGTCCTCAAGGGGCAGGCTCTGGTACTCGTCGCAGCCCATCATGATGTGCCATGGCACTCCACAGTTGATACAGATATCCCCATGGCATTCTGGGCACTCGATGCAGTTGAGATCCGACTGACTGGACGAGCTTGCCCTCGAGAAGTGCTGGCTAAGGTCTAATAAAACCGAACAGTTCGGAAAGGGGCAATAAAATCTTTCCATCACCGACGTGCCAGCCATTGCAAAAGCCCTCTCCAGGGATTCGTAGCTGCTAACTGGCAGGAACGATTTACACTCACCAGCTGAAATGTGATATTTACACCTTAATTGCGGGCATCTTATAGGCAGCTTTGACGCGTGCAGCTTTTCCTCGACATAGGCTATCAAGCAGCTGTAGCAGAATGTGTGGGAACAGCCCACCTTGATCATCTGGGAACCCTGTCTTTCCTCGCAGCATATTGGGCAGGTGACGACCTCGTAGGGAGATACATACATGACGCCTATTGCTTCTTTGGCCAACTTCAAGGGCCTCTCGAGTTCGAAGCTAGGAAGCAGTATTAGATCGAAGTCTTCCAGCTTATCGACCAGTTCCAGAATCCTGTGTCCTAAAGCTACTAAAAGCTGGTCTTCGAGAATTTCAGCTTCTGCTATCTGTTGTGAAAAATAAGAAAATAAAGACTTGTTGAGTTTATCAAAATATGAAGAACTGGTAGTTAATTATCCAAACTAAAATAGCGCCGCGGAATAGAATGAACTATATAGCTTGACTACCTTAAATAGGGCACTGCATGCACATTCAATGCCTTTTCACTTTTAGCACTCTGTTTCTCACATTATAATTCATACAAGAATTTCCATATTTCCGACTTGATATAACAATCTAACGGCCACCTATTATTGACTAATTTGGAATAGCCACAAGGGAAAAGGCCATTCATCGGAATTATAAAATTACGGCCATTTAGATTTAGCAGCAAGGATTGTGGATTTCCAAGGATGATACAAATCATCCTGTGAGGTGTCATCACACTTCAAAAAAGCAACCATGATAGTCATTTTTATTAAACTGAAGAGTTAAGTGATTTTTTAAGATCAATTAAGTGACTCTTTTATTCTGATTAACAAAGACTGAACAAAGATCATATCAGTCAGTGAGCTGACTGAAACGAATTACCTCAATGTATTCAATTATACTGCAAGAATCAGAAACTCTTACCTGAAAGTACAACTTCTCCGAATTGGTGAAGGCGAAGATCTTCGTTATGCCATTCTGCAACGCAACAGACAGGCCATCCATCAGTGCCAGGTGCTCAGCCACCAGCTCATCCACAAAGAAATCGAGCTTCTTCTGCACCCTGAGAACAGGCACCCCTGGTGCCCTCTCCATCACCACGCCAATCCCAGACAGCTTCTTCCCCTCGGCGTCGTCCAAGCTCGACGACACGCCCTTGAAGAATAGGCGGACCGAGGTCTCGTTAAGCTCCTCGTCAGCGATGCCGGCCGTGAAGGACTCCTCCGTGTCCTCCCACTCCTCCTCGTCCCCACAGCAGCTCCTGAAGTCATCCTCGCCTATCGGATTGTCGGCGAACCCGTCACTGGCATCAGACTGCCTCTCCTCCATCTTGGAATCCAATCCAGTCGAAATGCCCCTCACTCAAAAATCAGTTAGAAGGTCATTTCTTGCCCAATTTTGGCAATCCTCATCTTATCGACCCCACGGATTGGGGAATCAGAAACTGGGGGCAAAAACGGCCAGGAGGCACCAGGCGGAGCTCCACACCGCGAATTCCACTGCCGCGATGGCGAAATTGGCGGGGACGGCGACCAAATTCACCCAGATGCCGGAGCTCTCCACGAACCTCCAATTACTCATATATGCGCCACTCGATAATTCCAGCCTCGCGAGCAAAATTGGCCGCCACGAGCTCCAGTCGCTGAATCTGCAAGACAAAAATACCACGAACCATGACCAGAAATTAGAAAGTGTAGCTCAACCATCGATTTTGGGTGAACTCGGCCGGACAGATCTAAAAGATTTCGAGCAGTTGGTCAAAGGCTGCAGCTTCGAGCTCCAAAATTAAGAGCAAAAAAGTCGCTGACAGCAAGAGATATTCCCCCTCTCTCCCGTGCACCACAAAGAAAGAGGAATTTCCAAGGAAAAAATCGGGGATAAATCACACTCACAGAACCGGCAATCAGTCAACAGTCCTCGAATTTCAGCTCGGAAAACAAGGGGAGAGAAAATCACCTGCGGGGGACGGGGTCACATGGAGTGCGGCGTCATCGTGGCCGACACGAGAGGGATGAGAATGAATGGGGACAAAGATGGAAGCTTTCCCTCTCGTCGGTGGGGAACGGGGAAGGTGGAGGTGCCTTCCGTGTGGCAGCGGTGGAAGAATCGATTCGGAGAGAGAGAGAGAATGAGGTGGAGTGCAGTTAAAGCAAGAACCCTAATTATTCCTTCTCATTACAGACTGTGTGTGTCGAATTATTGCCTCCATTTATTTCATTTTTACACTTTGATTAGAGCATCCCATCATACGGTGTAGGTGTACAAAACCTGTCATATACACCAGTTGGGTGCAAAAAATGGTTCCCATCGAATGGTGTAGGTGTAAAAAATATGGTCACGGGCGTGGTCTAATTTTATACTACTGTTGTATATTTGGCCCAAGTGGTGCAAATATACACCACTTGGAGAGGTGGTGTAAAACTAACCGGCTGGCCACACACTCCCTCCAACCGTCACTTTTGTCCCTTAGCGCGTGCCCATCTCCTCCTTGCCCGCCTGCGCGACCGTCGCCGGCCACTCGACCTAAATTCGGCCATCCGTAACTCCCCCGTCGCCCGCAGACGTGTCCCCGCCGCCCGCCTCGCCCCGCCACACCTCGTCGGACTGTCCCCGCAAGGAGAGATGGCCGGAAACGCGATGTCGCGACCGTAGCAGTCCACCGCCAGTTCTTATGCATTTTCCGGAACTAACCTATTAACAAGATGCCGAAGTGCCAGTTCCTGTTTTCTCCTGTTTTTGGTTCCAGAAAAGCTGTTCGGGCAATATTCTCGAATTGGACGAAACAAAGCCGAACCTCGTATTTTACCGAGACGGACCCGGAACACCGAAGGTGAGACGGAGAGGGCCCGGGGGCCCCACACCACCGGCGGCGCGGCCAAGGAGGGGCGCGCCGCCCCTATGGGGTGGGCCCCCAGTGCACCCCTGCGCCGCCTCTTCGCCTATAAAATCCCTCGCGACCTAAAACCCGATACCAATTGACGAAACTCCGAGAAAGACTCCGGGGCGTCGCCGCCATCGCGAAACTCCGTTTCGGGGACAGAATCTCTCGTTCCGGCACGCCGCCAGGACGGGGAAGTGCCCCCGGAAGCCATCTCCATCGACGCCGCCGCCTCCATCATGCTCCGTGAGTAGTTCCCCCATGGACTACGGGTTGTAGCTGTAGCTAGTTGGTACTCTCTCTCCCATGTCCTTCAATACAATGATCTCATGAGCTGCCTTACATGATTGAGATCCATCTGATGTAATCGGTGTTGTGTTTGTTGGGATCCGATGAATTGTTACATTATGATCAGTCTATCTATATAAGTTTGTGAAGTTATTGTTGTTGCAATCTTGTTGTGTTTAATGCTTGTCACTAGTGCACGAGTGGCATGATATTAGATTTGAGCTCTATAATTATTGCTTAGATTGTATCTACAAGTTGTTTGCACATGTCTATATCCGGAACCCGAGGCCCCGAGTGACGCAAGCTCGGGATAACCGGAGGGGAAGGCTTAGATATGAGGATCACATGTTTTCACCAAGTGTTAATGCTTTGCTTCGGTGCTCTATTAAAAGGAGTACCTTAATTGCCGATAGATTCCCTTGAGGCCCGCTGCCACCGGCTGGTAGGACAAAAGATGTTATGCAAGTTTCTCATTGCGAGCACGTATGACTATATATGGAAAACATGCCTACATGATTAATAGACTTGATGTTCTGTCTTAATGCTATTTCAATCCTATCAATTGCCCAACTGTAATTTGTTCACCCAACACTTGTTACTTGTTATTTGAGAGTTACCACTAGTGTAGATAGCTGGGAACCCTGGTCCATCTCTTATCATCGTATACTCGTTCTATATGTAATTGGAAGTAGTATCAACTATTTTCTGGTGCCATCGCCTCGTATTGTTATTCATTATCGCTGCTGTGTTACTGTTACTATTGGTCTCATATTACTGCTGCTTTCACATTACCCCTGTTACTAGTTCTTTTCCAGGTGCAACTGAATTGACAACTTAGTTGTTAAGACTTATAAGTATTCTTTACCTCCCCTTGTGTCGAATCAATAAATTTGGGTTTTACTTCCCTCGAAGACTGTTGCAATCCCCTATACTTGTGGGTTATCACCAGACTATGAAGAGGAGCAACAGTATCAAGATGACGGACAATAGGACGTCTACAATAACTAGGATTGTCTTCTGACGTCAAACGTTGCCTGTGGAATAGATGGACTACTATACTACTTCGCTTCCGCTATGTATTTTGAAGGTTGATCTGTAGATCAACCATTGTTGAATATTGGATCATGTGATCCCCTTGATGTAAGATAATTATGGTTTGTAATGAATGATGTTCTGTGATATCAACTGTTATGTCTCGCAAAAACAATCTTCCTGGGATTGCGATGTATGGCATAATAGGCATCTGGACTTAAAAATCCGGGTGTTGACAAGTTGGTATCAGAGCCATTGTTTGACCTTAGGAGACCCTAGTTAGAATGGACGTCTGAAAAACTTAGTTTCAAAAACAAATGAAGTGAATATTTATGAAAAATTATTCACTCTCTTATCTTTGAGATCTTTTAAAAATAAGGAAGACATGCTCTACTTTTCTTCTAATTCTACATAAAATTTTGACACACTTGCTCACTTCTCTAACTTACTCATCCAATTCACTTACAGATGGAGCAGCTCAACCACACCAAGTTTTACCAGTTAGGCAATGGAGGAAGCCTGATCTTCGAGAGGGACTTGGACGCTTTGTCTGAGCATCTCGAGCGCCCGCACCCGGAGTTCTTTGGAACTCAAGTCAACGACCAGCCCGGAGGAGAACTACAGTGGGTTGTAGTTGCAGATCTGAGAGGCAAGATGGAGCCTCCTATGTCTGAGAGGATCCAGTTTTCCGTCAGGGAAAGCAACTGGCTAGATGGACTAGCTAGAGCCCTGCAGGAAGCACTTGCCCGTCTGTGTGGGCAGAATGTGACTCAGATCCATGGGACTCGCTTTGCTCACTTTGCAAGGCATGACTCCATTGGAGGACCCATGGAACTGTCACCCCACCCGGAGCTGAAGTATCACGTGGAGCACCTAGACTTTATGCTGCACGAGACCCGCAAGGAGCTGGAAAACTCTCGTGTCTACGCCAACTAGACCCACCTCCACACACTACAAGAAAAGTTCTGATACACAACGTCCCAAAATCGTCCACTAAGGGCCATTTTTCGTCGCCTATGGGCCTAACCCGACGATATGGGTTCTGTGGTCGAAACTGCGTCAGGCAAAGTCCTACCACATTTTTTTCGGTCCGTCTCTATCGGGCGCCCTTACGCCACGGAAAATCGAACCGTTGCAGAAGTGTTTTCGGGAGCCCGTTGACTGCTGACGTCATGCAAACTGACACGTGGCAGACGCCGGTGACTCGCCGGTCACGCCGTTAACCGGCTGAAACGCCCGTGGTAGATGGTAGGCCCACACGAGGCCTACCACGCCTTAAGCGGGCCGGCCCATTTAGTTTGCGGGTCGGGCCAGCTGACTTAGTTTGACCAGTCAACTATATAGCTGGGCTGGTCCATTAGGTACGTGGGCCGGGCCTAACCTGTAAGGTTGACTGGTCAAAACTTAAATGGGCCGGCCCACTAAGCATTTGGGTCGGGCCGAATGCACTCGTTTGACCGGTCAACAGGCAAAAGGGCCGGCCCACTAAGCATGTGGGCCCACTTTCTTCTTACCGGGCCAGCCCATTTACCATGTGGGGTCCACCACAAAGCAAGTGGGCCGGCCAAAGGAGTTAGTGGGCCGGCCCAATTAGCATGTATGTCCCACTTTCCTGTTATCGGGCCGGCCCATATACTAAGTGGGGTCCACCATATATCAAACGGGCTGACCCAACAAGCTAGTGGGCCGGCCCAAAAAACACAGGTGGGTCCCACTTTCCTGTTGAAGGGCCGGCCCAGTTAGTATGTGGGGTCCGCATATAGCATGTGGGCTGGCCCAACAAGATAGTGGGTGATACGTCTCAAACGTATCTATAATTTCTTATGTTCCATGCTACTTTTATGACAATACTTGAATGTTTTATACATACTTCACATCATTATTTTACATTTTCCTGCACTAACCTATTAACAAGATGCCGAAGCGCCAGTTGCTGTTTTCTGCTGTTTTTGGTTTCAGAAATCCTAGTAAGGAAATATTCTCGGAATTGGACGAAATCAACGCCCAGGGTCCTATTTTTCCACGAAGCTTCCGGAAGACCGAGGGGGAAACGAAGTGGGGCCACGAGGCGCCGACACACTAGGGCGGCGCGGCCTGGGCCCTGGACGCGCGGCCCTGTTGTGTGAGGCCCTCGTGACGCCCCCTGACCTGCCCTTCCGCCTACTTAAAGCCTTCGTCGCGAATACCCCTGTACCGAGAGCCACGATACGGAAAACCTTCCAGAGACGCCTCCGCCGCCAATCCCATCTCGGGGGATTCAGGAGATCACCTCCGGCACCCTGCCGGAGAGGGAATCATCACCGGAGGGGCTCTACATCATCATGCCCGCCTCCGGATTGATGCGTGAGTAGTTCATCCTTGGACTATGGGTCCATAACAGTAGCTAGATGGTTGTCTTCTCCGCTTGTGCTATCATTGTTATAGATCTTGTGAGCTGCCTAACATTATCAAGATCATCTATTTGTAATGCTACATGTTGTGTTTGGTGGGATCCGATGAATCTAGAATACTATGTTAAGTTGATTATCAATCTATCATATATGTGTTGTTTATGTTCTTGCATGCTCTCTGTTGCTAGTAGAGGCTCTGGCCAAGTTGATACTTGTAACTCCAAGAGGGAGTATTTATGCTCGATAGTGGGTTCATGCCTAAATTGAATATGGGATCGTGACAGAAGGTTCTAAGGTTGTGGATGTGCTGTTGCTACTAGGATAAAACATCAATGCTTTGTCTAAGGATATTTGTGTTGATTACATTACGCACCATACTTAATGCAATTATCTGTTGTTTACAACTTAATACTGGAGGCGGTGCGGATGCTAACCTGAAGGTGGATTATTTAGGCATAGATGCATGCTTGGATAGCGGTCTATGTACTTTGTCGTAATGCCTCGATTAAATCACATAGTAATCATCATTGATATGTATTGAATCTTTATTTGTCAATTGCCCACCTGTAATTTGTTCACCCAGCATGTTAGTTATCTTATTGGAGAGACACCACTAGTGAACTGTGGACCCCGGTCCATTATTTTACATCTGAATACAATCTACGCAATCATTGTTCTTTCTTGTTCTTTGCAAACAAACACCATCTTCCACTCGATACGTTTAATCCTTTGTTTTCGGCAAGCCGGTGAGATTGACAACCTCAACGTTACGTTGGGGCAAAGTATCTTGATTGTGTTGTGCGGGTTCCACGTTGGCGCCGGTTTCAGCTGGTGTTGCGCCGCACTACACTCCTCCACCAACAACCTTCACGTGCTTCTTGGCTCCTACTGGTTCGATAACCTTGGTTTCATACTGAGGGAAACTTGCTTCTATACGCATCATACCTTCCACTTGGGGTTCCCAACGGACGTGTGCTTCGCGCGTATCAGTGGGCCGGCCCAATAAGCATGCGGGTCCCACTTTCATGTAACCGGGCCGTCCCAGTTAGTAAGTGAGTTCCACCATAAAGCAAGTGGGCTGGCCCAACAGGTTGGCGGGCCGGCCCAATAATAAAAAGTGGGACCACTATCGTGTTAACGGGCCGGCCCAAGTAGCCTGTGGGCCCTACCGGGTTGGCCCCAATAAGCAGGTGGGTCCCACTTTCCTGTTACCGGGCCGACCCAGTTAGTGAGTGGGGTCCACTTAAAGCAATTGGGCTGGCCCAATAAGCAAGTGGGCCGGCCCAAAATGGAAGTAGGTCCCACACTACTGTAAGTGGGCCGGCCCACTAAGTTGTAGGGCCCTGGTTGTTTGACTAGTCAACTTGCATTCTGGGCCAGCCAAGTTAGGCTTATAAGAAGGCCCATTAAATTTCATGAGCCTAAAATCTGATATCAATGATACACACAATTACATACACAAATAAAATAACTAGGAAAATTACAAGGCAATTAATGTGCCCAAATAAAAAAATTACATATAATCATGGAGGACTTCTATTAGCATCATCAATAACACTTTGACATTTGGCAATCGCCTTGATTGAATCGTGTGTACTCTTTGTCAACATATCAGCTACAGATCTTAAAGCAGCAATACCATGTCTTTCATACAGTACAGCCTTGAGATATTTCTTGTTTGATGAAAGGAATGGTCTAGGTTGACTGGCTATGAGAGGATGCATCGGAAGAAAGATCGAGAAATTTTTGTGGGCCTCTCTTCGATGAAGATTGCTTCATCACAACTGCATTCCGATAATAATGCAAAAAGAGTTAAACGATGAACTATGCAAACATGTATTAAGCATTGTCGATATGATATAGTCACAAGTACTAAGTACATACTTACATTATATAGTTGCATAGGCTCACCCCGAAACCTTTTGTGCCCTCTATCTTCTACTAAGGACTTCTTCATTACAACTGCATTCTAGTAATATTGCAAACATAGTTACATCAGTGAACTATTCAAACATTTATTATGCAATGTAGATATAAGATAATAACAAGTTGCATAAATAAGACAATGTATGGAACTTGTACTAAGCACGAGACTTACATCATAATGTTGCACGGGGTCGCTACGAGATCCTTTTTTGGCGACTATCTTCTAATGATGACTTGCTTCATTACAAGCTGCATTACGGTAATATTGCAAACAGAGTTACAACAATTAACTATTCAAACATGTATTATGCAATGCGGAGATCGGATAACGACATGTAGCAGAAATAAGCACAAGATAAGATATGATACATGTACTAAGCACATATCGGCTCATTGCAGGTCCTTCTCTTGCGTGCACTAGTCGTGGTCGACATGCCTGCCATTTTAGGTTTAGCCATCAGGTGAAATGCTAATCCTCCTGCTCCATTGTCCTTAATCTGCGTTTAGATATCACATTTAAGACTAAGTCAGCTGGTTTCAAATAACAAAAAACTTGAGCTGCCAAATGAATAAGCTAATATTTACCAGATATCAGATTAAAACCAACTAGATGTTGCTTTGCATGAGATAATAATTTCAGATATTGAGATTTAGAGTAGGGTAATGCCATGGTTTTCCACATAAAGTAAACTGGCATTAAGAATGACCAAATGTCAGGTTCAAATCACCTTCGCAGTTGCTCCAAGACAAACATATCAAATAGGCAGAAACATAGTAAATCGTGAATGGCATTGCTATGGCAGGGTTCCAAGTGTTAATCTCTTGCATAAGGAACAATGCATATAGGTTATAGATAATAACGGAAGTAAACGGCTAAAATTACCAACCAAGAACTCAGATTCCAACCTTCCCTAGCGTCCCCGCTGTTAATGTTGGATGTTATAATAAGCGGTTCGCATGATCAATCCCTAGGAAAAATAACATTGACAAGTTAGTCTACGATAATACAAAGACCAGACATGCACGCAACAATATATAACTATACAAGCTGTGCGACAGGAGCATTCATGGAAAAAATAGCTATAAGCTAATGATGAGGTATAAGAGCAAGCAGATTGGAAATGCACATAGCATGATTATAAAAGCAGTGTGAGAATAGCAGGCACGAGAAAACAGCTAGCGGCTAGTCGTGAGATAATGACGTGGTATAAGAACAACCAGATTGGAAATGCCCATAACATGACTATAAAAGCAGTGCGACAATAGCATGCAGTACAAAAACAGCTGGCAGTAAATGAATGGGTATAAGGCTATAAATATGTGGATGCGCACAGGTGTCAGTAGAATGAACATGATGGTAGCGACCGGATAATGCTTTTGTACTGTACAAAATTTAAAAGAACTTCATGCGAAGCAACACATCAAGAAAGTTAATGGCATATGAGATCTGCAAATAACTACACAAAACATTGCTAAAGAAACACCGCGATCTAACGGGCCAGCGTACTAACCAAGCTGCGGCGGGGTGGATGGGGGTGGCAGCTTGCATTCCAGCGGCGGCGAACGCGGGAGACGATGAATCGACCCTGTTTCAGGAGAAGCGGGCGTTAGTGAAGCAGATCTGGTTGGCTGGCAAGGGATTCGGTGAAGTTGATACAGCCACTGCGCCGAGGTAGTCGCTGGAATAGATCGGCTTCTGTGGAGGGGGGGGGGGGGCGCAGTGAAGTAGACCCGGTTCCGTTGGAGAGGATCCGGTGCGCATCGACAGGAAAGGCGTTGATTGCTACGCTGTGGATGAGGTCGGCGGTGAAGCAGATCCGTCGGGGGCGAGGTCGGCGGTGAAGCAGATCCGTCGGTGGCTAGGGCGGCGGGGGAGCGGATCCGGTGGGTGGACAGCCAACACGATCAAGGCTACGCTGTGGAGGAGTATGCCGGCGGCGAAGCAGATCTAATATTGTAGAGAGACAGAGCTTTGGCGTGTGAGAGTATTTTTGAGCGAATGGGGCGAATGGTTGGTGGGTGGGTGTGGGCCTGTGGGGAGGGTTCGGGATCTAGGCAAGATATTTCATTGTTACCGAATGAGCCCTCCATGGTCGGTGGGTTGTAGCTTACGGACCAGGGTTAAAAGGGTAAAACTGGTCATGGGATTTTCGAATGGATGCGGCGGGATGATTTGGCGCGTGGCCGAAATTTCAGTTTCAAGCTACGACAAAAATAATGTTCTTCCCCAGGGAGCTCTCATTTCTTCCTCTTCTCTTTCTCTCTCGGGTCTCTCCCACTCCCCCGCCTCCTCTCCCCCTTCTCTCCGCCAGCCTCGGCGTCCGGATACGAGGCCGACTTCTCTCTATATATCGTACACCCTCCGATCCAAATTAAGTGATTCAACTTTCCTTGGACGTGTATGTATCTAGAGTAAAAACATGTGTGGATACATCCATATTTAGATAAGCAAAGTTGAGTCAGCTAATTTGGATCCGAGGGAGTTAGTGTTGTTGTAAGCTTAGATCCAGTGTTTCCCATGAGGAGAATGGCGCAATGCGCTCGGGGATCTCATCATCGGCTTCAGATCTGGCCAATGGCGAATCTGGCGGATCAGATCTGGCGGATCTTGCCGGCCAAACCCAGATCTGGTGCCATCAAGGTGATGGCGCTAACAGTGAGGCTTGCTTTGGTCAGTGCTTCAGATCTGGCCAATGGGGAAGTCAAGCTGCTAACGTTCACAAGCTCGGGGCATACGACAGCGTCATCCGTCTTGCCCGTGCACATCTTGGCCTTTCAACGGCCCTTCTCAGAGCCAATATGCCGTTGCTGAGGCCCTTCTTCTCCTTCATACTGGCGACTACCGGCGACACCGTCCCAAGTGGTGCATCCCCGGTGACGGAGTTGCTGGAAAGGATGCAGAGCAGAGATCTGATCTGCGGTCGAGAAGGACTCGATTACTGTAACATCCCAGAAATTCAAAACAAAATAAATAAATTTCCCTAGTTCCAAATTTTGGAACCAACAATTTTTTTTATTAAATTAAGATTGGTACATAATAATCTTGCTTAATTCTTGTGCTCTTGCCATGATTGCTTGTTATTAGTATTTGAAATAATCTTAAACCCTAAAACCTCACCCCTCTTCTCACCATCCTAGTTAAAATAAAATAAAAGGAAATTAAATGAGAAAAAGGCATATGTGCCTATGGCTATAATTATAAATCTTTACCCTAGACCTTTCCACTTTAATTAGAGGATTGGAAAAGCTTTATAAACCTTATATAGTATTTCTTAAATCTTTTCCAAGTTGAAACCAAAGAAATTAAAAAGGAAACTAAAAATGCCATAGAGGCATATGAGAGTAAAATAGCAAATATGGGAATTCAAGAAAATTGACCCTAGGACTTGTTGTGAATGGTTGGATCACCTCCATATACCATTTCAACACTCAACAAAACCCATTGGGTCAAACCAAGTCAAATTAAAAATCAAATGCAATATATGCATAGAAGCCTATGTGACACATAGCCAATTCACTAAACCTTGACCTATGACTTCAAACCTTGACCAAATGGTGTGAAACCATCTCTAAACCTAATATAACACTAAATGGACCCTAACCCATGTCCAAGTGAAGCAAGATCAACCATTTACAAGTTTAGTGAAATGTGAACCTCATCTTTTATGTATTAAGGCCAAATTTGCAAATCTTTGAACAAGACCATTTGAATTGGTTTCAATACTCTTAAAATGTTTCTAAACTAATAAGAACCACATTAGAGTCAACAAAAGTCAAATCAAATGGAGAGATTTCAAATGGTGAGATAATTCCAATTTTAACTCACATACACATAACCCAATTTTGCAAATCTTCACCAAAGGCCACCATTGCTTGATCTATTGTTTGTAAAACTCTTATATATGATAAACAAACACAATTGCATCAAAGAAACCAAAATCAAATCAAAGCAAATCTCAAAATCAACATACATGTGATAATGGTCATTTGGCCATTTTATAAAATGTTCCTCACTTTACCCCTCTGTATTTTTCAATTCTCAAACTAAACTTAGTCAACCAAGGCCATGTCATCCAAGACCATGTCAAGGTCAACAACTTTCATGTTGACCATCAGGGTTAAAGTTGACCAGGTTGACCAGTAGAGATTTGACAAGTGGAGACTTTGAAGCTATGTGAAGATGCCCCACTTTTTGAATTGTTGCAAAACAACTCTAAAATGAGCACCACCACCACCAATCTTTCACATTAATTACATCATTGAGCTCCACCAAAAAGATTTCCAAAATTCCAATATTTTCTTCATGCGGCCATTTCATCGAACACTTGGCAGGCATCATTTCAGATTGGACACACACCCTTCTACACACTGGATTTTAGCCTCCACCCCTTTTCTTATGTGATCATCAACCCCTTGTACCTCCCCTGCATCGAGCCATGTCCTTGCATTGGCTGATTAAAGTGAGGAGAGAACCTTTTCTTCTCCATACCATGCACCATGCTCACCCACACACACTTGATCGATCTGAGCCCCTCCTCTCCCCTACACCATGTCTACTGCCTTCCCTGCATCACCCTAAACACGCTCGTACCACCCCTAAGCAAAGAGACGCACGCTAGAAGCCAGCACGCACGCGCCCAGCACCTCGCCACGGCGTGCCAGACACGCGGTGAGCGCGCCCAGACGACGCCCTGGACGCGCCAGTGCATGCCCTCGCCTGGACTCGCTCGACCGTCTCTCTCTCTCCCTTCGCACGCATGCTCACCACCCCTACAGCTAGCCACTAGACCTCCTCAATGACACGCGGGAACGCCCTAGCCGTCGCCATGATCACCAACCTGCCGCGCCACGGTACTGCCAGCACTCGAGCATCGCCAGTACTCCCTCGTCCTCCCCTTGCTGCGCCAGCACGCGCGTTAGCTCCGCCTAGACGACGCCTACGCCCTGCACCTCCTAGCTTGCCCCTTGGAGCACCGGAGACGCCACGCCGCCGACGACCTCCCACGGGCACCCGCAGCACCTCGACCCCCTATAAAAGGAGGCCGCTCCTGGACGATCACAGCACACCAGCCGCCTCCCCTCTCTTCTCTGAGCATCCTCGACTCTTTCCCCTCTCCAATTAAGCTCACCGTCGCCGGAATTTCACCGGAGCCCGCCGCCACAGTAGCTCGACGAGGACGACGACTCCGACCCCCGCAGCACCTCCCGCGACCCTCGTCCGCATCGCCGTCGTCTTCCACGACGAACGCCCACCCCGCCGAGCCTCGCCGGAGCCCCAGGTACCCCCTAGCAACCCCTCTGGTCGCCGGTAGGGTTTGGACCTCGCCGGAGGAGGTACGCCGCTCGATCACGTGAACGCCCCAGATAGCGCCACGTCGCCCCGCCAGTTGTCTGAATTCAAACCAGCCCGTAGCGATACTGGGCCGGCCCACCTCCCTCTCCCGCTGCACAACCCACTTAGTTTCCCGCCTAAGCCCACAGTTCAAACAAAAGCATTTCGAAATTATTTATTTCTTCTCAGATGCTGTTTTGAAAATTAAATAGGATAAAATCTACCAAACCAAATTGAAAAAATTTTATATATTTGGAAACCTCATGAAATTATCTAAATAATGCCACTGGCCTCATGTCCAAATTCGAAATAAAATTTAAATGATAAAAATAACAAGGCAGGGCCTTTTCTAACTTCAAATAAATATTAGAAATTATCTAGAAATGATTTTAAGTTGATTCCAACTCTAATAAATCACATTTGACATAATCTAATTGTTTATGTAAAAATATAGCATGGTTGTTTTGCATGATCAGGGACTAGATTCAAATAAAGGCTATAGAACCATTTCTAGTCCATTTAATACATACACATAGAATTATTTAAATAGTATGGGGGCTTCTCTCTCATTTAAATTGTGATCTTAAGTAATTCAACTAGAGGTACTGACCTTGGTCAAATAAGTCTCATGCATGGTTACCTATAGATTTTAAATCATTTAGAGGATAGTTTAACTCATATGAGGTATAGTTTCTCCCTACAATCATTAATCCAAATAGTTCAAGGAGAATTAATAACACATATATTATTGACCCATAGGTTCCTATTTGAAAATATTTAATCATTCTCATAAGTAGTATTTAAATATTTCAAACCTATTTAATTAAATCATCTAATAGACTTAGGTCTCATTTAAATCTTACCTCAACCAAATTCAATATGAGGTAGACCCCATGGTAAATTAAAACTCACCTTAGATTAAGTAATGTTATTAAACCATGGCCAGGTGTTATTAAAATGGTATGAGGTGCTCACCTCATTTAAATTATCTTTCTCAAATAATAGGAAGTAATGTATTGACTTTTAATTTCCTAAGCTCATACTTGCTCCCTTATAAATCTTAAATCTAAATAATATTTAAATTCTCCAAAGATTAATTAAATCACATGAGATGATGAATCTCATTTAACTCACTTTCTCAAATACTAAGTGTGAAGTGTTGACCTTGGTCAACATGGGATCATCCCTGGTTATTTGAGAATATTAAATCACCTCAATAATAGTCCTTTAAATTAGTTACAATTATGTGTTAAATCATATGAGAGGTATTCCTCTCATTTAAATCTTGTTCTCAAGTGATTCAACATGAGGTAGTTATCATAGTCTAAGTAACCTCATATTGAATTATTTGGTGGCATTAAATCACTACCATGTTAATACTAAATTACATGAGGTATGAAACCTCATTTAAATCACTTTCTCAAATAATAAGTATGAAGAGGTTGACTTTAGTCAACCTAGGTCATATATTATTCAGAAGCGAAATTAAATCTTAAGAAAGATTCAATGAGAGGAAATTATTTTCTCACAAACTAAAGAGAAACCCTAACATCATTTTTAATAAGAGGAAATTATTTTTCTACTACTAAATAAGGAAACCCTATCATGATCTTGTAATAAATGTTAAGTAGTGATGCTAGATCATTGTGTGAGCCACTAAGGCTAATTAAGAGTACTTAAGTATTGTTTGGTGATTGTATCCTCGTATTCGTTTATAGACGCTAGTACCAGAGACTATCAAGAGGAGGAGGTATTCTACCAAGAGGAAGAAGAAGAACACTTTGATCACCTCACCAATCAAGGCAAGCTATTACCCATGCAAGCTAGACTAATGCAAGCTAGTATTCTGGCAAGCTATTATTAATGCCAGCTATTACCAGGGCAAGCTAATAAACTTGCTAACCATCATGGTGCAAAGCTCT
>NC_061512.1:33448105-33533155 GCF_022539505.1 Lolium rigidum
GCTGGTAGGACAAAAGATGTTGTACAAGTTTCTCATTGCGAGCACGTATGACTATATATGGAAAACATGCCTACATGATTAATAATCTTGATGTTCTGTCTTAATGCTATTTCAATCCTATCAATTGCCCAACTGTAATTTGTTCACCCAACACTTGTTATTGGAGAGTTACCACTAGTGTAGATAGCTGGGAAACCCGGTCCATCTCTCATCATCATATACTCGTTCTATATGTCATTGGAAGTAGTATCAACTATTTTTTGGTGCCATTGCTCTCATATTACACTGCTGTCGCTGCGTATTACTGTTACTACTTGCTCTCATATTACTGCTGCTTTCACATCACCCCTGTTACTAGTGCTTTTCCGTGTGCAGCTGAATTGACAACTCAGTTGTTAAGGCTTATAAGTATTCTTTACCTCCCCTTGTGTCGAATCAATAAATTTGGGTTTTACTTCCCTCGAAGACTGTTGCGATCCCCTATACTTGTGGGTTATCATAGATCAATAATCAACTTGACATAGTATTCCATATTCATCGGATCCCACCAAACACAACATGTAGCATTACAAATAGATGATCTTGATCATGTTAGGCAGCTCACAAGATCTAAACATGATAGCACAAGAGGAGAAGACAACCATCTAGGTACTGTTATGGACCCATAGTCGAAGGATGAACTACTCACGCATCAGTTCGGAGGCGGGCATGGTGATGTAGAGCCCTCCGGTGATGATTCCCCTCTCCGGCAGGGTGCCGGAGGCGATCTCCTGAATCCCCCGAGATGGGATTGGTGGTGGCGACGTCTCTGGAACTTTTTCCGTATCGTGGCTCTCGGTACTAGGGTTTTCGCGACGGAGAGATTATATAGGCGAAAGGGCAGAGTCGGAGGGCGCTCGAGGGGCTCACCCCATAGGGGGGCGCGCCCTGCCCCTTGGCCGCGCCGCCTTGTGGGGTGGGGCCCCCTTGGCCCCTCTCCGTCTCTCCTTCGGTGCTCTGGAACCTTCCACGGAAAATAAGACCGTGGGATTTTGTTTTGTCCAATTCCGAGAATATTTCCTGTGTAGGATTTCTGAAACCAAAAACAGCAGAAAACAGGAACTGGCGCTTCGGCATCTTGTTAATAGGTTAGTGCCGGAAAATGCATAAAAACGATATGAAGTGTGAACAAAACATGTAGGTATTGTCATAAAACTAGCATGGAACATCAGAAATTATAGATACGTTGAAGACATATCAGGGATGCTTGATACGTCTCCAACGTATCTATAATTTCTTATGTTCAATGCTAGTTTTATGACAATACCTACATGTTTTGTTCACACTTTATGATGTTTTGATGCATTTTCCGGAACTAACCTATTAACAAGATGCCGAAGTGCCAGTTCCTGTTTTCTGCTGTTTTTGGTTCCAGAAATCCTACGAAGGAAATATTCTCGAAATTGGACGAAATCAACGCCCAGGACCTTATTTTCCCCGGAAGCTTCCAGAGAGCTAGAGAGGAACCAAAGGGGAGCCCTGGGGGCCCCACCCCACAGGGCGACGCGGCCAAGGGGGGGCGCCCCCCTATGGTGTGGGACCACCAGGTTCCCTCCGAGGCTGCCCTTCCGCCTATATATTCTCTCCGCCTCGAAAACCCTAAAAAGATAAGCCACAGGACGAGAAAAGTTACACAGCCGCCGCCGTCGCGAAGTCAAGTTCGGGGGACAGAAGTCTCTGTTCCGGCACGCCGCCGGGACGGGGAATTGCCCCCGGAATCCATCTCCATCGACATCACCGCCATCTTCATCGCCGTTGCTGACTCCCATGATGAAGAGGGAGCAGTTCTCCCTCGAGGCTAAGGGCTCTACCGGTAGCTATGTGGTTAATCTCTCTCTCATGTACCTCAGTACAATGATCTCATGAATTGCCTTGCATGATTGAGATCCATATGATGAGCTTTGTATCACTATTAGTCTATGTGTTACTCTAGGGATGTTATTAAAGTAGTCTATTCCTCCTTCATGATGTAATGGTGACAGTGTGTGCATCATGTAGTACTTGGCATAGGTTATGATTGTAATCTCTTGTAGATTATGGAGTTAACTATTACTACGATAGTATTGATGTGATCTATTCCCCCTTTCATAGTGTAATGGTGACAGTGTGTATGCTATGTTAGTACTCGGTCTAAATTGCAAAGATCTATTATGCTCTAAAGGTTACTTAAATATGAATGTCGAATGTTGTGGCGCTTGTTAACTCCGGCTTGAGGGAGTTCTTGTAGCCCTACACAATAAATGGTGTTTGTTATCAAACAAGAGTATATGTAGCACAAGTGAGGAGAAGTTATTAATTTATTATGTGATCAATGTTGAGAGTGTCCACTAGTGAAAGTAGGATCCCTAGGCCTTGTTTCCAAATACTGCAAACATCGCTTGTTTACTGTTTTACTGCATCTTTACTTCCTGCAATATTACCACCATCTATACCACCTGTGTTTTACTATCTCTTCGCCGAACTAGTGCGCCTATACATCTGACATGTGTATTGGTGTGTTGGGGACACAAGAGACTTCTTGTATCTTAATTGCAGGGTTGCTTGAGAGGACTATCTTTGACCTCTACCTCCCTGAGTTCGATAAACCTTGGGTGATTCACTTAAGGGAAACTTGCTCGCTGTTCTACAAACCTCTCGCTCTTGGAGGCCCAACACTGTCTACAAGAATAGAAGCACACGTAGACATCAAGCTATTTTCTGGCGCCGTTGCCGGGGAGGTAAGGTAAAAGGTATTCACATCCTCCGGCTACTAAGCTATTTCCTAGCACTGTTGCCGGTGTGTGAGTGCTCGAAGCTATCTCCTTTAGATCCTGCAATTATATCTTTTTGTTTCTTGTTTTTATTTCACTCGTTAGACTTAATGGAAAACAACAAAAAAATTAGAGATCTTTATGAACTTTATCTTGAATTAGGACATGATGTGTTTGAAGAGAAAATTAAAAAACCCATGGAACTTTATTTGCAAAATAGTTGTAGCAATGTTATTAGCATGAACTCTTTGAACACCATTATTGCTAAAGCTATGGAAGAATTTAAGCTTGGGGAAGCTGGTTGTGTTATTTTTAGTCCCCCAAGCATGGAGGAGAAAATTTCTTTGATGATACTTTACCTCCTATATATGATGCTTGCAATGATGAATATTATATTTTCAGTCCACCTACTATTGAGGAGAAAATTAACTATGATTACAATATGCCTCCTATATATGATGATTATGGTGATGAGAATAATAATGATAGCTATTTTATTGAATTTGCTCCCACTACAACTAATAAAATTGATTATGCTTATGTGGAGAGTAATAATTTTATGCATGTAGCTCATGATAAGAATGTTTCATGTGATAGTTATATTGTTGAGTTTGTCAATGATGCTACTGAAAGTTATTATGAGAGAGGGAAACATGGTTATATGCATCTTAATAATATTAATTTTCCCCTCTTTATGTTGAGAATTTTGAAGTTACTCGTGTTTTATCTTCTTATGCTTGTCACTTTGTTCTTCATGAATTTATTTGTGTACAAGATTCCTTTTCATAGGAAGTGGTGTAGACTTAAATTTGTTTTGAATTTGCTTTTTGATGCTCTCTTTTGCTTCAACTCTTATTTCTCGCGAGTGCATCATTAAAATTGCTGAGCCCATCTTAATGGCTATAAAGAAAGCACTTCTTGGGAGATAACCCATGTTTTTATTTTGCTACTGTTTTGTTGAGTCTTGGAAGTTGTTACTACTGTAGAAACCTCTCCTTATCTTTATTTTCATGTATTGTTGTGCCAAGTAAAGTCTCTAATAGAAGGTTGATACTAGATTTGGATTTCTGCGCAGAAACAGATTTGCTGTCTGTCATGAATTCGCGTCCTTCTCTCTGTAGAAGAATCAAAAAATCAGCGAAAAATCATGCATGATCCTCAGATATGTACGCAACTTTCATTAGTTTTGAGTTTTTCCATCTGAGCAAGTTAAGTGCCTCAGAAAAATTCGTCTTTACGGACTGTTCTGTTTTGACAGATTCTGCCTTTTATTTCACATTGCCTCTTTTGCTATGTTGAATAGATTTCTTTGTTCCATTAACTTTCAGTAGCTTTGTGCAATGTACAGAAGTGTTAAGAATGATTATGTCACCTCTGAATATGTGAATTTTTTATTATGCACTAACCCTCTAATGTGTTTGCTTTAAGTTTGGTGTGGAGGAAGTTTTCAAGGGTCAAGAGAAGAGGATGATATAATATGATCAAGAAGAGTGAAAAGTCTAAGCTTGGGGATGCCCCGGTGGTTCATCCCTGCATATTTCAAGAAGACTCAAGCATCTAAGCTTGGGGATGCCCAAGGCATCCCCTTCTTCATCGACAACTTATCAGGTCAGTTCTAGTGAAACTATATTTTTATTCCGTCACATCTTATGTACTTTACTTGGAGCGTCTGTGTGCTTTTATTTTCGTTTTGTTATTTTCATTCTCTGAATAAATCGGATCCTACCATGCTTGTGTGGGAGAGAGACACGCTCCGCTTTTTCATTTGAACACTTGTGTTCTTCGCTTTTACTTTTAGTGTTCAATGGCGAAAGTTGATCGCTTCACTTGTTGTTATTTGGTTGGAACCAGAAAATGCTTCATATGGTCTTGAATAATTTGATACTTGGCAATTGTTTTGAGCTCTCATAGATCATGTTTAAGCTCTTGCATCATGTAGTTTAAATCTATTAGTGGAGAACTACCGTAGAGCTTGTTGAAATTTGGTTTGCATGATTGGTCTCTCTAAGGTCTAGATATTTTCTGGTAAAGTGTTTGAACAACAAGGAAGACAGTGTAGAGTCTTATAATGCTTGCAATATGTTCTTGTGTAAGTTTTGCTGTACCTGTTCATACTTGTGTTTGCTTCAAACAACCTTGCTAGCCAAAGCCTTGTATTGAGAGGAAATGCTTCTCGTGCATCCAAACACCTTGAGCCAAAACCCATGCCATTTGTGTCCACCATATCTACCTACTATGTGGTATTTTTCTGCCATTCCAAAGTAAATTACTTGAGTGCTACCTTTAAAATTTCATTCCTTTGTCTTTGCAATATATAGCTCATGGGGAAATAGCTTAAAACTATTGTGGTGATGAATATGTAGCTATGTGTCTTAGTTCTTATAAGTTGCTTGTTGAGCGGTAACCATGTTTCTGGGGACGCCATCAACTTTTTACCTTTGTTGGATATCATGTGAGTTGCTATGCATGTTCGTCTTGTCTGAAGTAAGGGTGATTTATCATGATCAAATGGTTTGAGTATGCATATGTTAGAGAAGAACATTGGGCCGCTAACCAAAGCCATGTACCATGGTGGAAGTTTTCATTTTGGACATTCATCCTCACTCTCTTATGAGAATATTATCTGTTGTTGAATGCTTATGCATTAAAGAGGACTCCATTATCTATTGTCTATGTTGTCCCGGTATGGATGTCCTAAGTTGAGATCTATTAAAAACGAGAAATCAAATGCAATTGATCTCCTTGGACCTTTGTACAGGCGGCATAGAGGTACCCCTTTGTGACACTTGGTTGAAACATATGTTATGCAATGATAATCCATGTAAATCCAAGCTAATTAGGACAAGGTGCGGGCACTATTGGTATTCTATGCATGAGGCTTGCAACTTGTAGGAAGTATTATGCATAACACATATGAATTATTACTACCGTTGACAAAATTGTTTCTATGTTTTCAAAATAAAAGCTCTAGCACAAAAACAGTAATCCATGCTTCCCTCTGCTAAGGGCCATTCTTTTACTTTATTGTGAGTCAGTTTACCTACTTCTTTCTATCTTAGAAGCAAACACTTGTGTCAATTGAGTTCATTGATTCTTACATGTTTACTTATTGCACTTGTTATATTGCTTTATGTTGACAATTATCCATGAGATATACATGTTACAAGTTGAAAGCAACTTCTGAAACTTAATCATCCTCTGTGTTGCTTCAATGCATTCTACTTTGAATCTATTGCTTTATGAGTTGGCTCTTATGCAAGTCTTTTTGATACTTGTCTTGAAAGTACTATTCATGAAAAGTTTTGCTATATGATTCATTTGTTTAGTCATTGTTTTTTTGGTAGCAATCTATTGCTTTGAATCACTCCATTCATCTCATATGCTTTACAATAATGTTGATCAAGATTATGTTGATAGCATGTCACTTCAGAAATTATTGTTGTTATCGTTTACCTACTCGAGGGCGAGTAGGAACTAAGCTCGGGGATGCTTGATACGTATCCAACGTATCTATAATTTTTGATGTTCCATGCTAGTTTTATGACAATACCTACATGTTTTGTTCACACTTTATATCGTTTTTATGCATTTTCCGGAACTAACCTATTAACAAGATGCCGAAGTGCCAGTTCCTGTTTTCTGCTGTTTTTGGTTCCAGAAATCCTACAAAGGAAATATTCTCGGAATTGGACGAAATCAACGCCCAGGACCTTATTTTCCCTGGAAGCTTCTAGAGAGCCAGAGAGGCACCAGAGGGGAGCCCTGGGGGCCCCACCCCACAGGGCGGCACGGCCATAGGGGGGCGCGCCCCCCTATGGTGTGGGACCACCAGGTCCCCTCCGAGGCTGCCCTTCCGCCTATATATTCTCTCCGCCTCGAAAACCCTAAAAAGATAAGCCACGGGACGAGAAAAGTTACGCAGCTGCCGCCATCGCAAAGTCAAATTCGGGGGACAGAAGTCTCTGTTCCGGCACGCCGCCGAGACGGGGAATTGCCCCCGGAATCCATCTCCATTGACATCACCGCCATCTTCATCGCCGTTGCTGACTCCCATGATGAGGAGGGAGTAGTTCTCCCTCGAGGCTAAGGGCTCTACCGGTAGCTATGTGGTTAATCTCTCTCTCATGTACCTCAATACAATGATCTCATGAATTGCCTTGCATGATTGAGATCCATATGATGAGCTTTGTATCACTATTAGTCTATGTGTTACTCTAGTGATGTTATTAAAGTAGTCTATTCCTCCTTCATGATGTAATGGTGACAGTGTGTGCATCATGTAGTACTTGGCATAGGTTATGATTGTAATCTCTTGTAGATTATGGAGTTAACTATTACTACGATAGTATTGATGTGATTGTTGGAGATATGCCCAAGAGGAAATAATAAATTAGTTATTGTTATATCTTAGGGTTCATGATAAATTTTTACATCCCATGCTATAATTGTATTAACTGAAACATTGATACATGTGTGTTATGTAAACAACAAGGAGTCCCTAGTAAGCCTCTTGTATAACTAGCTTGTTGATTAATGGATGATCATGGTTTCGTGATCATGAACATTGGATGTTATTAATAACGGGGTTATGTCATTAGGTGAATGATATAATGGACACACACCCAAATGAGCGTAGCATAAGATCAAGTCATTAAGTTCAATTTGCTATAAGCTTTCGATACATAGTTGCCTAAGTCCTTCGACCATGAGATCGTGTAAATCACTTACACCGGAAGGGTACTTTGATTACATCAAACGCCATTGCGTAAATGGGTGGTTATAAAGATGGGATTAAGTATTTGGAAAGTGTGAGTTGAGGCATATGGATCAATAGTGGGATTTGTCCATCCCGATGACGGATAGATATACTCTGGGCCCTCTCGGTGGAATGTCATCTGATTAGCTTGCAAGCATATGAATGGTTCATAAGAGATCACATACCACAGTACGAGTAAAGAGTACTTGTCGGTAACGAGGTTGAACAAGGTATGGAGATACCGATGATCGAACCTCGGACAAGTAAAATATCGCGTGACAAAGGGAATCGGCATCGTATGTAAATGGTTCAATCGATCACTAAGTCATCGCTGAATATGTGGGAGCCATTATGGATCTCCAGATCCTGCTATTGGTTATTGCTCGGAGAGGAGTCTCGACCATGTCTGCATAGTTCGCGAACCGTAGGGTGACGCGCTTAAGGTTCGATGTCGCATAAGTAGATATGGAATATGGTATGGAGACGAAGTTTGTTCGGAGTCTCGGATGGGATCCAGGACATCACGAGGAGGTCCGGAATGGTCCGGAGAATAAGATTCATATAAGGGAAGTTGATTTCTAGGTTTCGGAAAAGTTCGGGATTTTTCCGCTGGAAGACTGAGAAGGTTCTAGAAGGTTCCGGGGGGTCCACCATGGGGCCCACGACCTAGGGGGTCCAACATGGGCCGAGGGGGTGCATCCTAGCCCTAATGGGCCAGGGGCACAAGCCCCTCAAGGCCCGGGCCGGCCAACCGTAGGGTTTTCCCCAAAACCCTAGGGGGATCAACTTGGGGGGGAAGAATTCCCCCTCCCCCCTTTGGCCGCCGGCCCTAGATGGGTTTGGGGCTTTGGGGGGCCACCCAAACCGACCTCCCCCCCCCTATATAAAGAGGGGAGGGGGCAGGGGGCGCTCACCCCTTCCAGACCAAGTTCTGGCCGCCCCCTCTCTCCTCCATAGAGCTGTTCCGGCTTGGCGAAGTCCTGCAGCTTTTCTCCTCCACCACCACCACCACGCCGTCGTGCTTCTGGGATTCCGAGGGGATCTACCACACCTCCGCTGCCCGCTGGAACGGGGAGAGGAAGGGCTTCATCGACACCGTACGCGCGACCGAGTACGGAAGTGTTGCTGGATTGCAGCACTGGGGATGATCGTCTACACCAACAACGAGATCTAATCTCGTAGGCTTTGGAAATCTTCGAGGGTTAGTCTCACATCAATCTTGTTGCTCCGATCTTGTAGATTAGATCTTGGGTGTTTCATATATTAGATCTTGGTTTTATTCGTCTTGCGGTAGGAAATTTTTTGTTTTCTATGCTACGAACCCCATCAGTGATCTATTCCCCCTTTCATAGTGTAATGGTGACAGTGTGTATGCTATGTTAGTACTCGGTCTAAATTGCAAAGATCTATTATGCTCTAAAGGTTACTTAAATATGAATGCCGAATGTTGTGGCGCTTGTTAACTCCGGCTTGAGGGTGCTCTTGTAGCCCTACACAATGAATGGTGTTTGTTATCAAACAAGAGTATATGTAGCACAAGTGAGGAGAAGTTATTAATTTATTATGTGATCAATGTTGAGAGTGTCCACTAGTGAAACTAGGATCCCTAGGCCTTGTTTCCAAATACCGCAAACATCGCTTGTTTACTATTTTACTCGCATCTTTACTTCCTGTAATATTACCACCATCTATACCACCTGTGTTTTACTATCTCTTCGCCGAACTAGTGCGCCTATACATCTGACAAGTGTATTAGGTGTGTTGGGGACACAAGAGACTTCTTGTATCTTAATTGCAGGGTTGCTTGAGAGGACTATCTTTGACCTCTACCTCCCTGAGTTCGATAAACCTTGGGTGATTCACTTAAGGGAAACTTGCTGCTGTTCTAAAAACCTATGCTCTTGGAGGCCCAACACTGTCTACAAGAATAGAAGCACACGTAGACATCAATCCCCAAGCTTAGTTCCTACTCGCCCTCGAGTAGGTAAACGATAAAAACAATAATTTCTGAAGTGACATGCTACCAACATAATCTTGATCAACATTATTGTAAAGCATATGAGATGAACGAAGTGATTCGAAGCAACAGATTGCTAACAAAAAGATGACTAAACAACTGAATCATATAGCAAAAACTTTTCATGAATAGTACTTTCAAGACAAGTATCAAAAAGACTTGCATAAGAGCTAACTCATAAAGCAATAAATTCAAAGTAAGAGGTTTCGAAGCGGGTGCCTCTAATAATATGTGTGCGCACTCGATCGATGATCCCTAAACCTTAAACCCTAAAACCCTAAAACCCTAAAACCCTACTCCCTAATCCCTAAACCCTAAACACCCTAAACACTAAACCCTAAACCCTAGACCCTAGAACCTAAACCCTAACCCTAACCCTAAACCTAGCTAACCCTAAATCCTAAATCCTAATTAAACCCTATATATAGGCCAATGACACTTAATTGTGCATCAAGCAGGCCAGGGGTGCCTCGCGGTCCTCTAATTAAATTAAATGTGCCATGCATTAACCCTAAACCATATATATAACTAACCCTAGCTAATCAAACCCTAATTAATTAAAACACATAACCCCCGAAGAATAAGATTCATATAAGGGAAGTTGATTTCTAGGTTTCGGAAAAGTTCGGGATTTTTCCGGTGGAAGACCGAGAAGGTTCTAGAAGGTTCCGGGGGGTCCACCATGGGGCCCACGACCTAGGGGGTCCAACATGGGCCGAGGGGGTGCATCCTAGCCCTAATGGGCCAGGGGCACAAGCCCCTCAAGGCCCGGGCCGGCCAACCATAGGGTTTTCCCCAAAACCCTAGGGGGGATCAACTTGGGGGGGGAAGAATTCCCCCTCCCCCCTTTGGCCGCCGGCCCTAGATGGGTTTGGGGCATTGGGGGGCCACCCAAACCGACCTCCCCCCTATATAAAGAGGGGAGGGGGCAGGGGGACGTTCACCCCTTCCAGAGCAAGTTCTGGCCGCCCCCCTCTCTCCTCCATAGAGCTGTTCCGGCTTGGCGAAGTCCTGCAGCTTTTCTCCTCCACCACCACCACCACGCCGTCGTGCTGCTGGGATTCCGAGGGGATCTACCACACCTCCGCTGCCCGCTGGAACGGGGAGAGGAAGGGCTTCATCGACACCGTACGCGCGACCGAGTACGGAAGTGCTGCTGGATTGCAGCACTGGGGATGATCGTCTACACCAACAACGAGATCTAATCTCGTAGGCTTTGGAAATCTTTGAGGGTTAGTCTCACATCAATCTCGTTGCTCCGATCTTGTAGATTAGATCTTGGGTGTTCCATATATTAGTTCTTGGTTTTATTCGTCTTGCGGTAGGAAATTTTTTGTTTTCTATGCTACGAACCCCATCAGTGATCTATTCCCCCTTTCATAGTGTAATGGTGACAGTGTGTATGCTATGTTAGTACTCGGTCTAAATTGCAAAGATCTATTATGCTCTAAAGGTTACTTAAATATGAATGCCGAATGTTGTGGCGCTTGTTAACTCCGGCTTGAGGGTGCTCTTGTAGCCCTACACAATGAATGGTGTTTGTTATCAAACAAGAGTATATGTAGCACAAGTGAGGAGAAGTTATTAATTTATTATGTGATCAATGTTGAGAGTGTCCACTAGTGAAAGTAGGATCCCTAGGCCTTGTTTCCAAATACTGCAAACATCGCTTGTTTACTATTTTACTGCATCTTTACTTCCTATAATATTACCACCATCTATACCACCTGTGTTTTACTATCTCTTCGCCGAACTAGTGCGCCTATACATCTGACAAGTGTATTAGGTGTGTTGGGGACACAAGAGACTTCTTGTATCTTAATTGCAGGGTTGCTTGAGAGGACTATCTTTGACCTCTACCTCCCTGAGTTCGATAAACCTTGGGTGATTCACTTAAGGGAAACTTGCTGCTGTTCTACAAACCTATGCTCTTGGAGGCCCAACACTGTCTACAAGAATAGAAGCACACGTAGACATCAATCCCCAAGCTTAGTTCCTACTCGCCCTCGAGTAGGTAAACGATAAAAACAATAATTTCTGAAGTGACATGCTACCAACATAATCTTGATCAACATTATTGTAAAGCATATGAGATGAACGAAGTGATTCGAAGCAACAGATTGCTAACAAAAAGATGACTAAACAACTGAATCATATAGCAAAAACTTTTCATGAATAGTACTTTCAAGACAAGTATCAAAAAGACTTGCATAAGAGCTAACTCATAAAGCAATAGATTCAAAGTAAGAGGTTTCGAAGCGGGTGCCTCTAATAATATGTGTGCGCACTCGATCGATGATCCCTAAACCTTAAACCCTAAAACCCTAAAACCCTAAAACCCTACTCCCTAATCCCTAAACCCTAAACACCCTAAACACTAAACCCTAAACCCTAGACCCTAGACCCTAGAACCTAAACCCTAACCCTAACCCTAAACCTAGCTAACCCTAAATCCTAAACCCTAATTAAACCCTATATATAGGCCAACGACACTTAATTGTGCATCAAGCAGGCCAGGGGTGCCTCGCGGTCCTCTAATTAAATTAAATGTGCCATGCATTAACCCTAAACCATATATATAACTAACCCTAGCTAATCAAACCCTAATTAATTAAAACACATAACCCTAATCTATACTAGCTATAACCCGATCTAATAAAAACATGCTCTATATATAGCAGCTAGCTAGCAAACCGTAGATTAACACCAATTAATATATACATGGCCTATATCGATCATGTTGAATAACATCGATCTCCATGAGATTCATTAATTAATTATATAATTATCGATGATAAATTAATTAACTTGAATTTTGACAAGTTCTCTCGAATGAAAACACATTTGATTAAGTTGCCTCATAATATATATATAATTAGTGTGCATGCATGGCCTACCATGCATTCGTGCATATATTTTAATATATATTTGAACATATTCTTGGGGATTTCAATCTCTCTCTCTCGATCATCTATATATCGTTGGTGGCTAAAAAACACACATATATACATATGCACTTTATGCACAAAGGCGGGGGTGCCTCTAATAATGTGTGTGCGCACTCGATCGATGATCCCTAAACCTTAAACAACCCTAAATTAAACCCTAAAACCCTAATCCCTAAACCCTAAACACCCTAAACACTAAACCCTAGACCCTAAACCCTAACCCTAACCCTAACCCTAACTTTGGACTAAACCCTAGCTAACCCTAAACCCTAAACCCTAATTAAACCCTATATATAGGCCAACGACACTTAATTGTGCATCAAGCAGGCCAGGGTGCCTCGCAGTCCTCTAATTAAATTAAATGTGCCATGCATTAACCCTAAACCATATATATAACTAACCCTAGCTAATCAAACCCTACTTAATTAAAACACATAACCCTAAACTATACTAGCTATAACCCGATCTAATAAAAACATGCTCTATATATAGCAGCTAGCTAGCAAACAGTAGATTAACACCAATTAATATATACATGGCCTATATCGATCATGTTGTATAACATCCCCCTGAGATTCATTAATTAATTATATAATTATTGATGATAAATTAATTAACTTGAATTTTGACAAGTTCTCTTGAATAAAAAGACATTTGATTAAGTTGCCTCATAATATATATATAATTAGTGTGCATGCATGGCCTACCATGCATTCGTGCATATATTTTAATATATATTTGAACATATTCTTGGGGATTTCAATCTCTCTCTCTCTCGATCATCTATATATATATCGTTGGTGGCCAAAAAACACACATATATACACATGCACTTTATGCGCAAAGGCGCGTGTGTCTCTAATAATGTGTGTGCGCACTCGATCGTTGATCCCTGAACCTTAAACCCTAAAACCCTAAAACCCTAATCCCTAATCCCTAAACCCTAAACACCCTAAACACTAAACCCTAAACCCTAGACCCTAGACCCTAACCCTAACCCTAAACCCTAGCTAACCCTAAACCCTAAACCCTAATTAAACCCTATATATAGGCCAACGACACTTAATTGTGCATCAAGCAGGCCAGGGGTGCCTCTTGGTCCTCTAATTAAATTAAATGTGCCATGCACTAACCCTAAACCATATATATAACTAACCCTAGCTAATCAAACCCTAATTAATTAAAACACATAACCCTAAACTATACTAGCTATAACCCGATCTAATAAAAACATGCTCTATATATAGCAGGTAGCTAGCAAACCGTAGATTAACACCAATTAATATATACATGGCTGATACGTCTCAAACGTATCTATAATTTCTTATGTTCCATGCTACTTTTACGACAATACTCACATGTTTTATACATACTTTACATCATTATTATGCATTTTCCCGCACTAACCTATTAACAAGATGCCGAAGCGCCGATTCGTTGTTTTCTGCTGTTTTTGGTTTCAGAAATCCTACAAAGGAAATATTCTCGGAATTGGACGAAATCAACGCCCATGGTCTTATTTTTCCACGAAGCTTCCAGAAGACCGAAGAGTATACGAAGTGGGGCCACGAGGGCCCGTACCCATAGGGCGGCGCAGCCTGCATGGGGCCCGCGCCGGCCTATGGTTTGGGGCCCCTGTGCCCCCTCCAACGCTTCCCTTCCGCCTACTTAAAGCCTCCGTCGCGAAAACCCTATTACCGAGAGCCACGATACGGAAATACTTCCAGAGACGCCGCCGCCAATCCCATCTCGGGGGATTCAGGAGATCGCCTCCGGCACCCTGCCGGAGAGGGGAATCATCACCGGAGGGCTCTACATCATCATGCCCGCCTCCGGATTGATGCGTGAGTAGTTCATCCTTGGACTATGGGTCCATAGCAGTAGCTAGTTGGTTGTCTTCTCCTCTTGTGCTATCATGTTTAGATCTTGTGAGCTGCCTAACATGATCAAGATCGTCTATTTGTAATGCTACATGTTGTGTTTGGTGGGATCCGATGAATATAGAATATTATGTCAAGTTGATTATCAATCTATCATATATGTGTTGTTTATGTTCTTGCATGCTCTCCGTTGCTAGTAGAGGCTCTGGCCAAGTTGATACTTGTAACTCCAAGAGGGGGTATTTATGCTCGATAGTGGGTTCATGCCTCCATTGAATCTGGGACAGTGACAGAAAGTTCTAAAGTTGTGGATGTGCTGTTTCTACTAGCAATAAAACATCAATGCTTTGTCTAAGGATATTTGTGTTGATTACATTACGCACCATACTTAATGTAATTGTCTGTTGTTTGCAACTTAATACTGGAAGGGGTGCGGATGCTAACCTGAAGGTGAACTATTTAGGCATAGATGCATGCTGGATGGCGGTCTATGTTCTTTGTCGTAATGCCCTGATTAAATTTCATAGTAATCATCATGATATGTATTGAATCTTTATTTGTCAATTGCCCACCTGTAATTTGTTCACCCAACATGTTATTTATCTTATTGGAGAGACACCACTAGTGAATTGTGGACCCCGGTCCATTCTTTTACATCTGAATACAATCTACTGCAATCATTGTTCTCTATTGTTCTTCGCAAACAAACATCATCTTCCACACTATACGTTTAATCCTTTGTTTTCAGCAAGCCGGTGAGATTGACAACCTCACTGTTACGTTGGGGCAAAGTATCTTGATTGTGTTGTGCAGGTTCCACGTTGGCGCCGGTTTCACTGGTGTTGCGCCGCACTACACTCCTCCACCAACAACCTTCACGTGTTCCTTGACTCCTACTGGTTCGATAACCTTGGTTTCATACTGAGGGAAACTTGCTTCTATACGCATCACACCTTCCACTTGGGGTTCCCAACGGACATGTGCTTCACGCGTATCAATGGACTATATCGATCATGTTGTATAACATCTCCCTGAGATTCATTAATTATATAATTATTGATGATAAATTAATTAACTTGAATTTTGACAAGTTCTCTCGAATGAAAGCACATTTGATTAAGTTGCCTCATAATATATACTAGACCATGAAAGCGCGCGTTGCTGCGCCCGTCCATATTCAAAGAAATGATAGATATGGTTTACAATATTATCCATATTAAAATAACAATAATAATGATAAAATAATCTAGAAATTAAGAAGGAAAAGATATGAGAAAATTTGACTGGTCCAAATCGAAACGAGGCAGCATATGTATCATGGAAAATCATCCACAAGCAGAAGGTTATGATGCTCTGTAATACAAGCTAGATTGTGATAAGCTTCACACCAACAGTATACAAAACGTCGTCTGTGGAATCTTCCTTGCCAGGGAGTAGCATTATCAGACGTCACAAGTCACAACAACTGGAACCAAATTTGCTTCTTTTTCGTGCTATGAACTAAAATGAACCTACATGTTGCGCTGCCATGGACTTTGGTGAACTGCCAGAATTTATGCTTCGGCTCTTGCATGCTTCTCTTCTATGTCGCTCAAAAAGACTAATTAAGAAATACCACAAGTTACCTTTGCACATTGACTTGAAAACTACCTGACAGATAATTTATCCTCCTTGGGGCTAGTTGTCCGATCTTAAACGTAGCATGATTAGAGATCTTCGCAGATGTATGGTAGCTTTCCCACCAACATAATCTAGCTGCATTGCTATTGCCTCAAGTAGTTGCAGGGTGCTATAGTATCCTGGGAAGAAAACAACAGATGCTATGAGAAATCATGCATAAGCATCATAATGAATTGGTAAAACTATATTAGAGAGGTTAGAGAAATCTGTGTGGCTAGATAGACCTGTCTCAGACTAACAACAAAGTGCAAGCCCCGGGGAAATAGGATCAATGAACCAAAGCTGTAGATATATTAACTTACAGCTAGGGATTTAATCATTGTAGTAAGATTATCAATATACATGAAGCTACACCAAGCCATAAATCTGCAAACATCAGATGGTACCTAGTTTGTTTAGGATATTTACACTAACAGTATAACAAAATAAACATTTGCAGAAAAAAGTTACACACGGTTTGCAGCAAGATCAGAAACTACCCGGAGCAACATAGTAAACAGTTACAAGAATATCATCACCATCGTTATATTATATAATATCAGCTAGGCCAGAAAGGAACATATGTCACGGATTTTACTTGTAAAATATATTTAGATGCAATTGCAAATAACAAGATAGTATCTGCTAACATGTTAAGCCATGGATACGTGTACAACATATTTTGACCTCCCAACGTTTCAATATGATACCAATAATTATGCTAAAAATATATGCAACAGTTATCAAACCTCATAAAATAAATATTATATCAGAACACTCAATTGAAATTTGAAAGGCAGAAATAGTAATCCAAAATAAGATCTGAACAAACCTGGGCTAGGCTGTCCAAGTCACAATACATTTTCTTAACCAGTGCTATCAACAAGCTTACACGGATGGTACTCTTTATGGGGACACACCCAACATAAAAGGCAACATGGAAATATGTCGGACTGAGAATTTATTAGAAGATCCTTCAGTATGCAGAATTATCATGAAGGATGAATAGTAAAATCTTGGGGGTGCCCACTGACGAACTAAATGGTGAAGGACTGAAGGCACATGGATAAATCACAATATGCAAGATCCTGCCTGCAATATGGTATATAAAATCATAGCATTAGATCAGTTATAAGTAATTTTATGTAAGAAAATTAAAAAACTGTCACAGGTTCAAAAAAAATCTGTTTTTGAACACAAGTTCACTGGAAATATGCACGGGGCGATTCTAGATCTGGAATTAGCCAGCAAATATTGTGTTAATTTCAGAATGGAACATATCATACCAGTTATATTAAGAGACATATCTAGCAGTGCAGGAAGAAGGATCAGCCCTAGGGAGTGGAGTCGCAGCGATTACCAGCAACATCTGACCGAGCAGCATGCTGTCCATTGAGATCGAAGAGAACCGAACCCATATGGACGTGTGACCAACTGCCCGCTCGCTGTTGACAATCCATATACGCTGGAAGTAGCCTTTCGCAGCTGCCGGACGTTCACCATCGAATGGAACTCTTGGCCGGTAGAAGAGTCTCCTGAAACAAATCAAATGGATGGATAAGGCTCCTTGATGCAATCATAAAAAAGGAAAAGGGCAACTAACAAATGTGTAATTACCCTAATCGAAGAAATGAGGAAATATTGGAGGACGATCGCACATCTTATATGAGGAATCAGGGAGAGGAGGTGGGCAGACATGAAACCGTCCTCCACTGCGACCGGAAGGAAAGGGAACGGAAGGAGGCGCACCTTCTACGCCATTAATCGCGCGAATAAACAGTCCGCCCATCACCGTCTTCATCCAATCACCCTCTCGTCGCTCTGTTTTTTTCCTTCTGAAAACTGTCGGTCTGCCATAAGGTGCCTCTATTAATCAGTAATCACTGCCGGTTTCAATCGTGAGTGGTGCACCAAGGAAGTAAGCAACCGCGGCGACGCTTCGCCCATCGCTGCCACATCAGGCGAGGATCCATCGATCCGCGAGGCCGGCATCACCTCGTCCGCATCTCCTCGCTCTGGGTCGGTCGCAACTACACTCGTACGGGTTATGTTTTTGTCTCTCCAGAGCAGATCGAAGTGGACAAACAGAATTGGTCAACACTACTCTAAAAATCTGATTGAAATAGAACTAAGAAATGCAAAAATTGGGGAATTCATAACCTAGCTTTGATGTCCAACCGGGAGTGGTAGGCGCAAGCGGAGCAAGAATGGCGGAGCAGACGGAGGAGGATTGGCGGGCGGGGAGGATAGGCGGTGCACGCACGAGGTCTTAACGAAGAAGACGTACTGCATCCTTTTTTTCCAATCACTGATATTTGTTTGAAGGCCAAAACACATTGGCCCGTTAAACGTTTTGGGGCCCAAGTAATATGCGGCGGCCTAATACAATCCTGAGAGTAGCAGCCCTAGAATGAAAATGGGCCTTTAGAATGGGCTGTAATGATGCCTGTTCGGGAAACATTGCTAGTTCGAGAATAGCAACCAATTTTGGACCATTAGATTGTTCGATCGGACGGCCGAAAATGCCTAGTCGCTGTGAAGAGGTCCTAGTAGTTCCATTATACTGTTAACTAATATAATTAGTGTGCACGCATGACCTAATTGAAAGTGCTCGGAAAATTCTGGAAAAATCACAGAAATTCTAATATACCAGAAGACTCCGGGAGCCAGAAGGGGAGATGGAGATGTGCCACGGGGCAGCCATACCAGGCCCAGGCGCGGGCCTAGGCCTGGCTGCGCCTGGGGGTGGTATGGGCACCCCGTGCACCCCCTCGCGTCGCCTCTTCGCCTATAAGACCCCTCTGACCTAAAAACTCCGCAACATATCACCCTCCGTCCACGAAAAGTTCCGTAGCCGCCGTCATCGCCGAAACCAAGTTTCAGGGGACAGAAGTCTCTGTTCCGGCACCCTGCCGGGATGGGGAAGTGCCCCCGGAGCCATCGCCATCGACTCCACCGCCTCCACTTCAACTCCATGTTTGTGAGTAATTCCCGCAGGGACTATGGGTTCTTGGTTGTAGCTAGATGGTACTCTCTCCCATGTGCTTCAATACAATGATCTCATGAGTTGCCTTATATGATTGAGATCCATATGATGTAATCGGTGTTGTGTTTGTTGGGATCCGATGGATTGATCATTATGTTCAGTATATCTTATAAGTTTGTGAAGTATTTGTTGCTGCAATATTGTTATGTTTAATGCTTGTCACTAGTGCACGAGTGGCATGATCTTAGATCTAGGCTCTCTAATTGTTGCTTAGATTGTATCTACAAATTGTATGCACATGTCTTTGTCGGGAACCCGAGGCCCCAAAGTGATCTCGAATTGGGATAACTGGAGGGGATGGCTTTGATATGAGGATCACATGTTTTCACCAAGTGTTAATGATTTGCTCCGGTGCTCTATTAAAAGGAGTACCTTAATTACCAGTAGTTTCCCTTGAGGCCCCGCTGCAAACGGGCTGGTAGGACAAAATATGTTATGCAAGTTTCTCATTGCGAGCACGTACGACTATATATGGAAAACATGCCTACGATATTAACAGGCTGGATATTTTGTCTTAATGCTAAATTCAATTCTGTCAATTGTCCAGTTGTAATTTGTTTACCCAACACTTGTTATCTGGAGAGTTACCACTAGTGATCGTCGGGAACCCCGGTCCTTCATTTCATCATCATTGCTTTTCAATCAACTGCGCGGTAAGATATTTTCCAGTGCCATCTCCTCTGTGTTACTGCTACTATTGTGTTACTATTGCTCTCATATTACTGCCGCATCACATTTCCCTGTCAACACGCCATCAAAGTAGTACCAACTATTTTCTGGTGCCGTATCATATTACCACTGCTTTCACATCACCCTGTTGCTAGTGCTTTTCCAGGTGCAGCTGAATTGACAACTCCACTGTCAAGGCTTATAAGTATTCTTTGTGTCGAATCAACAAATTTGTGTTTTAGTTCCCTCGAAGACTGTTGCGATCCCCTATACTTGTGGGTCATCATACATCAGCCTGGCAACACCTTCAACCTCATGTCCCCATCTCGCCTCCTTCCCCATGTGTTTCGGGACCATGGTAGGCAGCTCCCAATTCCGCTGCCAGTCCGACGAATTTGAGCTCTCTTCTGAAATTCCTTTCTCCTTCAGCATCCTCTTTTTTACTTTGTCCCATTTCCATGATAAATTTGATGGATTGGATCTTGAATCAACCTCGCGGTCCTCTTTAGTCCCAATCTTGCCAGCCTCGGGAGGACAGACCGCCAGACGAGCTATGCTCGAGACAATGAGTGAATTTGATACCGACCGGCCTAGGCAAGGCTAGAGGAAGGACATATCTCAGGGGTGCAGAGAGGACGGTGACATAGGCATCCCCAATGGGCCTGCCAAAGATGATACCCGGGGTTTACTGAAGGCCCACGACCCGAAGTTTTATGAAGCCCGGAAGCCCAGTCAAGAGATAGTTTGGAAAGATAGAGTTGTATTAGGAATATCGACTTGTAACTATTGCGGGACAGACACAGATAGTCTCCCGAACTCTGTAACTTATACATCACGAAACCCTCGGCTCCACCTCCATTATAAGGGGGAGTCGAGGGACAAAGAAAGGATCGATTCATTGTTTACGCAACCCTAGTTTTCATAGCAGTCGAGTACTTTTCCGGCTGAAACCTTTGAGATCTACTTGCCCTCTACTTCTAGCAAAACCCTATTCTACAACTTGTAGGCATTGATAAGTTAATCCCTTATAAATGTGCTTGGAGAGCTTCGCCCGCGGTGGCATTAACTGGATTGATGGAGGTGGTGGATAGAGCAAGGGCGCAAGTGCTTGGTTGCAGTGGAGATTTTGGCAGAGGAGATATGAGCGCGGCGCGGCGAAGGGGATTAAGGGAGGAAGAAGATGAGTACTTATAGAAGGCTAAACCGAACCGCCGCACTGTCAACACCCGGATTTTTAAGTCCAGATGCCTATTATGCCATTCATCGCAATCCCAGGAATATTGTTTTTGCGAGACATAATAGATTGATATCACAACACATCATTCATTACAACACATAATCGTCTTACAACAAAGGATCACATGATCCAGTCTTAATACAACATAGTGGATCTAGAGATCCTATTACAAAACACATAGCGGAAGCGAAGTAACGGTCGCGGTCCATCTGTTCCACAGGCAACTGTTGACGTCAGGAGTGATCCTAGTTGTCGTAGACGTCCTGCTGTCCATCTTCCTCGTACTGCTGTTCTCCTTTATAGTCTGGCCATTTGAATAGCCAGGGACAAAGCCATGAGTACTGATGGCGTGTAACTCACACGTTCGTTGGGAACCCCAAGAGGAAGGTATGATGCGCACAGTAGCAAGTTTTCCCTCAGAAAGAAACCAAGGTTTAATCGAACCAGGAGGAGCCAAGAAGCACGTTGAAGGTTGATGGTGGCGAAATGTGATGCGGCGCAACAACAGGGATTCCGGCGCCAACGTGGAACCTGCACAACACAACCCAAGTACTTTGCCCCAACGAAACGGTGAGGTTGTCAATCTCACCGGCTTGTCTGTAACAAAGGATTAACCGTATTGTGTGGAAGATGATTGTTTGCAAGTAAACGATAAAACAAGTATTGCGATAGATTGTATGCTATGTAAAGAATAGGACCGGGGTCCACAGTTCACTAGAGGTGTCTCTCCCATAAGATAAAAGCATGTTGGGTGAACAAATTACAGTCGGGCAATTGACAAATAGAGAAGGGCATAACAATGCATATACATGATATGATAAATATAGTGAGATTTAATCCGGGCATTACGACAAAGTACATAGACCGCCATCCAACTGCATCTATGCCTAAAAAGTCCACCTTCGGGTTATCATCCGAACCCCATTCGGTATTAAGTTGCAAAGCAACAGACAATTGCATTAAGTATGGTGCGTAATGTAATCGACAACTACATCCTTAGACATAGAATCAATGTTTTATCCCTAGTGGCAACAGCACATCACAACCTTAGAACTTTACATCACTTGTCCCAGGTGTCAATGAAGGCATGAACCCACTATCGAGCATAAATACTCCCTCTTGGAGTTAAGAGCAAAAACTTGGCCGGAGCCTCTACTAATAACGGAGAGCATGCAAGATCATAAACAACACATAAACAATAGATTGATAATCACCATAACATAGTATTCTCTATCCATCGGATCCCGACAAACACAACATATAGTATTACAGATAGATGATCTTGATCATGTTAGGCAGCTCACAAGATCCAACAATGAAGCACAATTAGGAGAAGACGACCATCTAGCTACTGCTATGGACCCATAGTCTAGGGGTGAACTACTCACTCATCACTCCGGAGGCGATCATGGCGATGAAGAGTCCTCCGGGAGATGAATCCCCTCTCCCGGCGAGGTGCCGGAGGCGATCTCCTGAATCCCCCGAGATGGGATTCGCGGCGGCGGCGTCTCAGGAAGGTTTTCCGTATCGTGGCTCTCGGGACTGGGGGTTTCGCGACGGAGGCTATAAGTAGGCGAAAGGGTAGGTCGAGGGGCGGCACGAGGGGCCCAGGGGGCAGGGCCGCGCGGCCAGGGCCTGGGCCGCGCCGCCCTGTCACCTGGTCACCTCGTGGCCCCACTTCGACTCCCCTTCGGTCTTCTGGAAGCTCCGTGCAAAAATAGGACCCCGGGCGGTGATTTCGTCCAATTCCGAGAATATTTCCTTACTAGGATTTCTGAAACCAAAAACAGCGAGAAAACGACAAGTCGACTCTTCGGCATCTTGTTAATAGGTTAGTTCCAGAAAATGCGTAAATACGACATATAATGTGCATAAAACATGTAGGTATCATCAATAAAGTAGCATGGAACATAAGAAATTATCGATACGTTGGAGACGTATCGGCATCCCCAAGCTTAGTTACGCTCGTCCCGAGCGAGGTAAAACGATAACAAAGATAATTTCTGAAGTGACATGCCATCATAATCTTGATCATACTATTTGTAAACATATGTAATGAATGCAGCGATCAAAACAATGGTAATGACATGAGTAAACAACTGAATCATAAAGCAAAGACTTTTCATGAATAGTACTTCAAGACAAGCATCAATAAGTCTTGCATAAGAGTTAACTCATAAAGCAATAAATCAAAGTAAAGGTATTGAAGCAACACAAAGGAAGATTAAGTTTCAGCGGTTGCTTTCAACTTATAACATGTATATCTCATGGATATTGTCAACATAAAGTAATATAACAAGTGCAATATGCAAGTATGTAGGAATCAATGCACAGTTCACACAAGTGTTTGCTTCTTAAGGTGGAGAGAGATAGGTAAGCTGACTCAACAATAAAAGTAAAAGAATGGTCCTTCAAAGAGGAAAGCATCGATTGCTGTATTTGTGCTAGAGCTTTTATTTTGAAAACATGAAACAATTTTGTCAACGGTAGTAATAAAGCATATGAGTTATGTAAATTATATCTTACAAGTTGCAAGCCTCATGCATAGTATACTAATAGTGCCCGCACCTTGTCCTACTTAGCTTGGACTACCGGATCTTTGCAATGCCATGTTTCAACCAAGTGTCACAAAGGGGTACCTCCATGCCGCCTGTACAAAGGTCTAAGGAGAAAGCTCGCATTTTGGATTTCTCGCTTTTGATTATTCTCAACTTAGACATCCATACCGGGACAACATGGACAACGAGATAATGGACTCCTCTTAAATGCATAAGCATGTAGCAACAATTATTATTCTCATATGAGATTGAGGATATATGTCCAAAACTGAAACTTCAACCATGATTCATGGCTTTAGTTAGCGGCCCAATGTTTTTCTCTAACAATTTGCATGCTCCAATCATTAAGGTGATAGATCCTTCAGACAAGACGGACATGCATAGCAACTCACATGATATTCAACAATAGTTGATGGCGTTCCCCGAAGCATGGTTATCGCACAACAAGCAACTTAATAAAAGATAAAGTGCATAAGTACATATTCAATACTACGATAGTTTTTAAGGCTATTTTGTCCCATGAGCTATATATTGCAAAGGTGAATGATGGAATTTTAAAGGTAGCACTCAAGCAATTTACTTTGGAATGGCGGAGAAATACCATGTAGTAGGTAGGTATGGTGGACACAAATGGCATAGTGGTTGGCTCAAGGATTTTGGATGCATGAGAAGTATTCCCTCTCGATACAAGGTTTAGGCTAGCAAGGTTATTTGAAGCAAACTCAAGGATGAACCGGTGCAGCAAAACTCACATAAAAGACATATTGTAAACATTATAAGACTCTACACCGTCTTCCTTGTTGTTCAAAACTCAATACTAGATATTATCTAGACCTTTGAGAGACCAAATATGCAAACCAAATTTTAGCAAGCTCTATGTATTTCTTCATTAATGGGTGCAAAGTATATGATGCAAGAGCTTAAACATGAGCACAACAATTGCAAAGTATCACATTATCCAAGACATTTTAGAATTACTACATGTAGCATTTTCCAATTCCAACCATATAACAATTTAACGAAGAAGAAACTTCGCCATGAACATTATGAGTAAAGCCTAAGGACATATTTGTCCATATGCAACAGCGGAGCGTGTCTCTCTCCCACAAAGTGAATGCTAGGATCCATTTTATTCAAACAAAAAAAACAAAAACAAAAATAAACCGACGCTCCAAGTAAAGAACACAAGATGTGATTGAATAAAAATATAGTTTCAGGGAGGAACTCGATGATGTTGTCGATGAAGAAGGGGATGCCTTGGGCATCCCCAAGCTTAGACGCTTGAGTCTTCTTAAAATATGTAGGGATGAACCACGGGGGCATCCCCAAGCTTAGAGCTTTCACTCCTCTTGATCATAGTATATCATTCTCCTCTCTTGACCCTTGAAAACTTCCTTCACACCAAACTTCAAGCAAACTCATTAGAGGGTTAGTGCACAATTAATAATTCACACATTCAGAGGTGACACAAACATTCTTTACATTTCTGGACATTGCATAAAGCTACTGGACATTAATGGATCAAAGAAATTCATCCAACATAGCAAAAGAGGCAATGCGAAATAAAAGGCAGAATCTGTCAAAAACAGAACAGTTCGTAAAGACGAATTTTAAAATGGCACCAGACTTGCTCAAATGGAAAAACTCAAAACTAATGAAAGTTGCGTACATATCTGAGGATCACGCTCGTAAATTGGCAGATTTTTCGAATTTTCTACAGAGACCTGTGCCCAGATTCGTGACAGACAGCAATGCTGTTTCTGCGCAGCGATCCCAAATATAACATCAACTTTGACATAGAAACTTTACTTGGCACAAAAACATGATAAGGAGAGGTTGCTACAGTAGTAAACAACTTCCAAGACTCAAATATAAAACAAAGTACTGTAGTAAAAACATGGGTTGTCTCCCATAAGCGCTTTTCTTTAACGCCTTTCAGCTAGGCGCAGAAAGTGCAAATCAAGTATTATCAAGAGTAGAAGCATCAACATCATAATTTGTTCTAATAATAGAATCAAAAGGCAACTTCATTCTCTTTCTAGGGAAGTGTTCCATACCTTTCTTGAGAGGAAATTGATATTTAATATTACCTTCCCTCATATCAATAACAGCACCAACAGTTCGAAGAAAAGGTCTTCCCAATACAATAGGACAAGATGCATTGCATTCGATATCCAAGACAACAAAATCAACGGGGACAAGGTTATTGTTAACCGTAATGTGCACATTATCAATCCTCCCCAAAGGTTTCTTTTTAACATTATCGGCAAGATTAACATCCAAATAACAATTCTTCAATGGTGGCAAGTCAAGCATATCATAAATCTTTTTAGGCATAACAGAAATACTTGCACCAAGATCACATAAAGCATTACATTCAAAGTCATTGAATTTCATTTTAATGATGGGCTCCCAACCATCTTCTAACTTTCTAGGAATAGAAGTTTCAAGTTTTAGTTTCTCTTCTCTAGCTTTTATGAGAGCATTTGTAATATGTTTTGTAAAGGCTAAATTTATAGCACTAGCATTAGGACTTTTAGCAAGTTTTTGTAAGAACTTTATAACTTCAGAGATGTGGCAATCATCAAAGTCTAAATCATTATGAGCTACAGCAATGGGATCATTGTTCCCAAGATTGGAAAAAATTTCAGCAGTTTTATCACAAGCAGTTTCAGCAGTTTTAGCAATTTCGAGGCAGTTTTGTACGCTTTGCACTAGGAGTAGAAACATTGCCAACACCAATTATTTTACCATTGATAGTAGGAGGTGCAGCAACATGTGAAGCATTAACATTACTAGTGGTGGTAATAGTCCAAACTTTAGCTACATTATTCTCTTTAGCTAGTTTTTCATTTTCTTCTCTATCCCACCTAGCACGCAATTCAGCCATTAATCTTATATTCTCATTAATTCTAACTTGGATGGCATTTGCTGTAGTAGTAATCTTATTATCAATATCCTCATTAGGCATAACTTTCAATTTTAAAAGATTAACATCAGAGGCAAGTCTATCAACTCTAGAAGCAATAATATCAATTTTATCAAGCTTTTCCTCAACAGATTTATTAAAAGCAGTTTGTGTACTAATAAATTCTTTAAGCATAGCTTCAAGACCAGAGGGCACACTCCTATTATTGTTGTAAGAATTCCCATAAGAATTACCATAACCATTACCATTAGCAGAAGGATATGGCCTATAGTTATTACCAGAGTTGTTCCTATAAGCATTGTTGTTGAAATTATTATTTTTAATGAAATTCACATCAACATTTTCTTCTTGAGCAACCAATGAAGCTAAAGGAACATTATTTGGATCAACATTAGATCTACCATTCACAAGCATAGACATAATCACATCAATCTTATCACTCAAGGAAGAGGTTTCTTCAACGGAATTTACCTTCTTACCTTGTGGAGCTCTTTCCGTGTGCCATTCAGAGTAATTTATCGTCATATCATCAAGAAGTTTTGTAGCCGCCCCCAAAGTGATGGACATAAAGGTACCTCCAGCAGCTGAATCCAATAAATTCCGCGAAGAAAAATTTAGTCCTGCATAGAAGGTTTGGATGATCATCCAAGTAGTCGATCCATGGGTTGGGCAATTCTTTACCAAAGTTTTCATTCTCTCCCATGCTTGAGCAACATGTTCAGTATCTAATTGCTTAAAATTCATTATGCTACTTCTCAAAGATATAATTTTAGCGGGAGGATAATATCTACCAATAAAAGCATCCTTACATTTAGTCCATGAATCAATACTATTCTTAGGCAAAGATAGCAACCAATCTTTAGCTCTTCCTCTTAATGAGAAAGGAAACACTTTCAATTTAATAATATCACCATCTACATCCTTATACTTTTGCATTTCACAAAGTTCAACAAAATTATTGAGATGGGCAGCGAGCATCATCGGAACTAACACCGAGAAAATTGATCTCTCATAACCGAGGTTCGAGTAAAGTAGGTTTAATTTCAAAGAATTCTGCTGTAGTAGCAGGTGGAGCAATAGGTGTGCATAGGAAATCATTATTATTTGCATTTGTGAAGTCACACAACTTAGTATTTTCAGGGGTATTCATTTTAGCAACGGTAAATAAAACAAACTAGATAAAGTAAATGCAAGTAACTAATTTTTGTGTGTTTTTGATATAGAGAGCAAGACAGTAAATAAAGTAAAACTAGCAACTAATTTTTTGTGTTTTGTTTAGGTGCAGCAAACAAAGTAGTAAATAAAATAAAGCAAGACAAAAACAAAGTAAAGAGATTGAGAAGTGGAGACTCCCCTTGCAGCGTGTCTTGATCTCCCCGGCAACGGCGCCAGAAAAAGAGCTTGATGGCGTGTAACTCACACGTTCGTTGGGAACCCCAAGAGGAAGGTATGATGCGCACGGTAGCAAGTTTTCCCTCAGAAAGAAACCAAGGTTTAATCGAACCAGGAGGAGCCAAGAAGCACGTTGAAGGTTGATGGTGGCGAAATGTGATGCGGCGCAACAACATGGATTCCGGCGCCAACGTGGAACCTGCACAACACAACCCAAGTACTTTGCCCCAACGAAACAGTGAGGTTGTCAATCTCACCGGCTTGCTGTAACAAAGGATTAACCGTATTGTGGGGAAGATGATTGTTTGCAAGTAAACAAGTAAAACAAGTATTGCGGTAGATTGTATGCTATGTAAAGAATAGGACCGGGGTCCACGAGTTCACTAGAGGTGTCTCTCCCATAAGATAAAAGCATGTTGGGTGAACAAATTACAGTCGGGCAATTGACAAATAGAGAAGGGCATAACAATGCATATACATGATATGATAAATATAGTGAGATTTAATCCGGGCATTACGACAAAGTACATAGACCGCCATCCAACTGCATCTATGCCTAAAAAGTCCACCTTCGAGGTTATCATCCGAACCCCATTCGGTATTAAGTTGCAAAGCAACGAGACAATTGCATTAAGTATGGTGCGTAATGTAATCGACAACTACATCCTTAGACATAGAATCAATGTTTTATCCCTAGTGGCAACAGCACATCACAACCTTAGAACTTTCTGTCACTGTCCCGGGTGTCAATGAAGGCATGAACCCACTATCGAGCATAAATACTCCCTCTTGGAGTTAAGAGCAAAAACTTGGCCAGAGCCTCTACTAATAACGGAGAGCATGCAAGATCATAAACAACACATAAACAATAGATTGATAATCACCATAACATAGTATTCTCTATCCATCGGATCCCGACAAACACAACATATAGTATTACGGATAGATGATCTTGATCATGTTAGGCAGCTCACAAGATCCAACAATGAAGCACAATTAGGAGAAGACGACCATCCTCGCTACTCGCTATGGACCCATAGTCCAGGGGTGAACTACTCACTCATCACTCCGGAGGCGATCATGGTGATGAAGAGTCCTCCGGGAGATGAATCCCCTCTCCGGCAGAGTGCCGGAGGCGATCTCCTGAATCCCCCGAGATGGGATTCGCGGCGGCGGCGTCTCTGGAAGGTTTTCCGTATCGTGGCTCTCGGTACTGGGGGTTTCGCGACGGAGGCTATAAGTAGGCGAAAGGGTAGGTCAGGGGGCGGCACGAGGGGCCCAGGGGGCAGGGCCGCGCGGCCAGGGCCTGGGCCGCGCCGCCCTGTCACCTGGCCACCTCGTGGCCCCACTTCGACTCCCCTTCGGTCTTCTGGAAGCTCCGTGCAAAAATAGGACCCTGGGCGGTGATTTCGTCCAATTCCGAGAATATTTCCTTACTAGGATTTCCGAAACCAAAAACAGCAGAAAACAGACAATCGGCTCTTCGGCATCTTGTTAATAGGTTAGTTCCAGAAAATGCGTAAATACGACATATAATGTGCATAAAACATGTAGGTATCATCAATAAAGTAGCATGGAACATAAGAAATTATCGATACGTTGGAGACGTATCAAGTACTTTAAAGTACTCGCAAACTAATACTAATGTAAGCACTATCCACTATAGTAAGGGGGTGCTAAGCTCTAAGTTTATTTGCATAAAGCCAATTTTATTTCATAAGCATTTAGTAAAAGCCTCTTCATTTGCTAATTAACTCAAGTGGGAACATTAGTGTCATTCCCACAACTCTGTTGTGATTCAAATCAAAGTCACCATTCACCTTTCAAATTCAAGTCACGAGTCACATGTCATATTTTTGGAAGTAGCCTGATGACGGAACAGTATGGCCTTTCCAATCGTCCGTAATCGTGGACACGGCTATTCGAATAGTTCTACACTCTGCAGAGGTCGTACACTTGTGCCACAACATTTGCAATAATCCGTCGTGGTTAATCGGCCTCGATTTATCACACTCCGTGTGCGGACTACCAACCATAACCTTTCACTTACATATCCTAGTATAGGCATCTCTCCCCATGAGCTTGGCCTCCCAATGAAGACGAGCACGATCAGCCTGGGAACTGCACAGGGCTTGGGCCGGACATTCACCTCATTTCACGTCATTTCACATCATTTCATATTTCTTTGGAGGCAGCCCTTGGCATAACCCCGATGACGCTTGTTTAGAGGGAACCCATACTAAGATACATAAATTTCTAGTTAAGCCCTTACCCATGTTGGGTATTGTGGGGGTACTTTCAAATTGGAATGGTATCGCATCCGAACCCAACCATCAGTTTTTCGTAAAATTCACCAAGTCATTCACAATTCATATTCACCTTCAAAATCTTTCAATAGAATGAGTCATCATTCCAAGGTTTTCAAAGTCATTTCATTTCACAAGTTCCCATCTAGAGTAGTCAATTTTATTTGTTAGCACTAGCAACTAGTCATGAGGGGTGCTAACTAGCCTGTAATGCTCTAGGCTAAATTTGATACTCTTGTACTACTCTATATCTAAACCAAGTGAATCATGAATCAAAAAGTACCTTGATAAACAAAATTTAGTAAAGCTTGTAAAGTAAAAAACTTGGGATAGGAGCTTCAAGCATAAAGTAAAGTAATGATGCCTTGCTCTTGTAGAGCTTTGCATTAAGTTAGCCTGCAAGAATATTAGCTTGCCTTGACTGTTGGGGTGATCAAAGTTCTCTTCTCCTTCCTCTTGGTAGAATACCTCCTCCTCTTGACAGTCTCCGGTACTAGCGTCTATAAACGAATACGAGGATACAATCACCAAACAATACTTAAGTGCTAGACTAATCACACAAAATGGTTCACACAAGTTATTCTAGCCTCACCATATTATTATCATGTTGGTTGACTTTGTTTTCTTTTAAAGAAAAATAATTTCCTCTCATTACAAATATTGATTAGGGTTTCTATTTAATTCTTTGAGAAATAATTTCCTCTCATTGAATCTTGTTTAAGATTTAATCTCCTCATATGATAATATATGAACTCATGTTGACCAAGGTCAACACTTCATACTCATCATTTGGGAAAATGCTTTAAATGAGATGATGCACCTCATGCCATTTAATACCAACATAGTAATGATTTTATATCATCTAATAATTCAATATGAGAGTTAATAGACCATGGTCTCTACCTCATGTTGAATTACTTGAGACCAAGATTTAAATGAGAAGAATACCTCTCATAAGATTTAATACATAGTTGTGAATAATTTAAATACTACTATTGAGGTGATTTAATATTTTCCAGAAGGATCATATGGGGTCATGAAGACAATTGTCATCACCTCACCTTGAATCACTTGAGAATGTGATTTAAATGAGGTGCTACACCTCATAGTTTTAAATTCTTAAATTCGAAGGTAATTTAAATGGGCTAGTAATGCCTACATAGCCATTATTTGATTCTAACCCATGATCATATAAAGCAACTATAGTATTTTCTTACATAATAAATTAGACAACATAATATGTGATTCATGAGAGGTGGAATCAACTCAAAATGGTTTATGGTTGATTTTAAATAATTATTTGAAGTTTGAAAATGCCCTACCTTGTTATTTTTACTATTTGAATTCTACAACATATTTTGATTTGAATCCAGTGTGGTTGGATGGGGCCTTTCATGAGCTTTCTGAATATATAAAATTTATCAAATTTGGCCGAGTATATTTGGAGTTATTAAATATTTAGTAAAGCATCTGAGAGCAATTTCACAGAAAAAGAAATAAAGCAAATTTGAATTTAAACAGGGGCGGGAAGCTAACTGGGCCGAATTGGTTTGAAAATGGAGAAAGCCAGCCCAACAGCGTTTCTCACGCCACGGGCCGCCTGACATGGTGGGACCCAGTGGTCAGTGAGTCTTTAACGCCGAAACGGTACCTGGCAACGTGCGCCGTCCGATTAGAAGTAGATCGTGCGGTGGGGAGGCGTCGTCTCCGTCGGGGAGAAGACCTTGCTGGAGCGGCGGCGGTAGGGGGTCGGCGGCGTGAGGAAGCTCCGGCGAGGGGCGGCGCGGACGCTAGACGGGGTTGTCGACGACGAGGAGTTGAATGGCAGTCGCGGCAGCTCCGGGGGTTGCCTAAATCGACGACGGCGTCAGCTACTGGCTCCGGCGATCGTGGACGCGATTGGAGCTTTCTACTGCGCAATGTGGATGAGCTAGGGATCGAGGAGGCTCGAAGGAAGAGGGGAAGCGGATGGGGTGAGGAATTCGTCCAGGGAATGCTTCCTTTTATAGGGGTCGAGGTGCTGCGGGTGCCCGTGGGAGGTCGTCGACGGCGTGGCGTCTCCGGTGCTCCAAGGGGCAATCTAGGGGGCGCATCGTGTAGGCGACGGCTAGGCGGAGCTAGCGCGCGTGATGGCACGTCAAATGATGGTCTGTGGTGTGCTAGCGATGGTGGCGTCCTCGCAGTACCGTGGCGGAAGGTTTTGATGATGGCGACGGTGATGGTTCCTCCGCAGGCGATTGAGCATGTCTACGGCATAGCTGGGGGTGCGGTGATGCTTGATGCAGAACTAGAGGGATAGGGGAGGACGAGAGCGTGCTGGCGAGTGGTTGTACTGCGGCGTCCAGTGTCGTGCCAGGGCGCGCTCACCGCGTGCCTGGCATGCCACGGCATGGTACTGGGCGTGCGCGTTCTGGTCAGTGTGGTGCTCTCCTTTGCTCAGGGCTGGTACTGGCGTGCGTGATAGAGTGTGGGAATGCTTGCTGACAAGGTGAGGCTGGCCAGAGAGGGGTGGAGAGATTGAGTGCATGTGTGTGTCCTTCATGGCCGGCATGGGGTTTTTGTGATCATGCCATTGCTTTAGTCGACCAAACCAGTACATGGCTTGATGCAGGGGAGGTACAGGAGCAGCAATGATCAAGGATCAAAGTGGTTTAGGCTAAGAACCAGTGTGTAAATGGGTGTGTGTGAAATCTGAAATGATGCCTGCCAAGTGTTTGAGTAAATGGCCGCATGAAGAAAATGTTTGAATTTCAAAAATTCTTTTTTGGTGGACTTCATTCATATAATTAAAGAGAAAGAATGGTGGTGGTGGTGGTCAATTTGGTGGAGATTTGTGAGATTTCAAAATGAGGGTTATCTTCTCTTTGATTTAAAGTCTCCACTTGGCACCTCTTTGCTGGTCAACCTGGTCAACATTAGTGCTGGTGGTAAAAATGAAAGTTTTTCACCATCCTTTGGTCTTGGATGAGGTGGTCATAGTTTACCAAGTTTTGTTTAGGAATCAGAAGATAAATGGGTGCAAAGTGGTGAAGAAAATAAAAATGGGACATATGACCATTATCATATGTGAATTGAATTTGAGATTTTCTTTGATTTGATTCTTGTTTCTTTGATGCATTTGCGTTTGTTTATCATATATAAGTATTCTACAAGCAAGAGATCAAGCAATGGTGGCCTTGGTTGAAGATTTGCAAATTTGGCTAAGTGTATGTGAGTGAATTTTGGGGATTTTCTCCCTATTTGATTTCTCTCTTTGTGATTTGATTTTTCTTGACTCTAAAGTGATTCTTATTAGTTTAGAAACATTTCCAAACCATTGAAACCATTCCAAAAGGTTTGGTTCAAAGATTTGCAAAATTGGCCTTAATACATAAGAGGTGATGTGTCAAATTTTGCTAAACTTGTAAATTGTTCACCTTCCTTTACTTGGGCATGGGTTAGGGTCAACTTAGTGCTAGATTAGGTTTAGAAATGGATTCCCACCATTTGATCAAGGTTTAAAGGCATAGGGCAAGAATTGGGTATTATGGCTATGTGTCACATATGCCTCTATGCATATGTGGCATTTGATTTTTAATTTGACTTTGCTTGACCCAATTGGTGTTGTTGAGTGTTGAAATGGTATATGGAAGTGATCCAACCATTCATCACAGGTCTTAGGGTCAAGGTCCTCAAATTCATAAATTTGCTATTTACTCTCATATGCCTCTATGGCATTTTTAGTTTCTTTTTATGTTATTTGGATTTACTTTGGATTGGGTTTGATAAGTGCTAGGTAAGGTTTATGAAGGTTTTACAAACCTCTAAACAAAGTAGAAGGGTCTAGGGTAAAGATTTATAAATATAGCCATAGGCACATATGCTTTTTTTTAATTTCTTTTTATTTTATTTTAACTAGGGTGATGAAAAGAGGGGTGAGGTTTAGGGTTTAAGGTCATTTCAAATACTAATAACAAGCAATCATGGCAATAACACAAGAATTAAGCAAGGTTGCTATGTATCAAACTTAATTGAATAAAAGTTTTTGTTGGTTCCAAAATTTGGAACTAGTGAAATTCATTTTGTTTGTTTTGAAATTTTTGGGATGTTACACGCACCGTTGGATGGTATGGGAATGGACTTGATGCTTTACACGTGGCTCAAGGGGTAAAAAAGTATTTTCACTGTGATGGAACTGGACAGGCGCTACAGCGCGCATGCCAGAAAAAGCGGAGGACATGTGTCCCCCACTTGCGTAACGTGTCAAGGAGCCGCAGACTTTGGGTCCACATGTCAGTGTCAGGATGGAATTCACGTTTTCCAATACAGAGATCGTGGCTATCGTCAGCAATGATGTCACTTTACAAAGGGAAAAATTTCGGCTGCGGTGTTATGAAGATTGGCGACAGGGAAGGAATATTGATAATCTCGAGAGCCTTTGACCAAATACAAGTTTTTGTTCAAATGCTCGGGGGCTACTTTATAAAGAAATTTAAGGAAGTTTGATGGAGTTGTTTCAGAATATTGCGACATAGATAAAGTGGAGCCTACAACCAAGTATAAATACTCGACTGTAGCCTCGAGGGCTACTCCCATCGGGAGCGCTGTTCGCGCACCCGATAAACATGAGAGGAGCAAGAAAAATGACAATATAGCGGAAAAGATGCTAAAAAGGTGAGCCTACAACCAAGTACAAGCACTTGGCTGTAGCCTCGGGGGCTACTCCCATTGGGAACGCTGTTCGCGTGCCCGATGAAATTTAATAAGTCCTGGCGATCATATTCCGAGTTATCAAATAACTCTTCATATACTCCCATCGGGAGGATAAGTTAAAACAATATAAGTCATCCGTTGACTCGAATAAATGTGCTATTCCAGCAGCCGAAAAAGGTACTCGACAATATATTCTCAGAGCGCCTCAGTCGCGAAAATAATCTCTGAATGCCGCAAAACTCTGCGAAGGTAAGTCCCCGGGATCCATCCTGTGCGGTGTGGCACCGCCTCTGACGGCGTTTTTCTACTTTTTCCGTATCAACAGATATGAAGAAAAATCCTAACGGACACGTTAGGTACCTGATAAAACATGACTGGAATTCGGCATATGGTAAGACCTTAAGCGGCACATGTCGAATTACGCCAGTATCCCGAAATCATGTTCAGGGACGTGATTTTGAAGTAGGTTTTTGCGGATTGCCACAAGAGCAGTTAACTGATACCTGATCCGTCAGATGAACCAGCCCCAATTACCATTATCCCTGTACAATATATAATTACTTTATAAAGGTTATTTATTGAGTCAAAGAAATCATATGGTAATTGTAAAAAGGGAGATTTCCCCTGATTCTTCGATTCAAGCAAAATCTCTGGGGCTACTGACATAGGCATCCCCAATGGACCTGCCGAAGATGATACCCGGGGTTTACTGAAGGCCCACGACCCAAAGTTTTATGAAGCCCGGAAGCCCAGTCAAGAGATAGTTTGGAAAGATAGAGTTGTATTAGGAATATCGACTTGTAACTATTGCGGGACAGACACAGATAGTCTCCTGAACTCTGTAACTTGTACATCACGAAACCCTCGGCTCCACCTCCATTATAAGGGGGAGTCGAGGGACAAAGAAATGATCGATTCATTGTTTGCGCAACCCTAGTTTTCATAGCGGTCGAGTACTTTTCCGGCCGAAACCTTCGAGATCTACTTGCCCTCTACTTCTAGCAAAACCTTAGTCTACAACTTGTAGGCATTGATAAGTTAATCCCTTATCAGACGGCGAGCCATGGTGACGAACCTGCGCCGGAAGCACGAGCTCATGGTGGAGGCGTGCCTTGTCCTCATGCTCCTTGGAATCGGGGGCGGTACCTGCAGATGAGAGGTCGCGGGGTTTGGCGGACACCGGGAACGCGGTCGTGCGTCGGGGCGGGGAGCGGGCGTCGTGCCTTGCCAGTTGCCAGAGTGGAAGCATGCGGTCGTGGTACCTTCCATGCGCCGCCGTGGTGCTGGTTGGGCCAGGCCCAGAGGAGCGACGAACGAAGGTAAGCGTGAGGAAACGTTTGGACGAACCGTTTTTTCTAACTTGGCAGTGGCATGTCTTGTAATTTAGACAAAAATTGGGGGCAGTAAAACACGAACCAACAAGAAGCCTTATTTTCTTTATTATTAGGTATAGAAGTTTTCGAGGGATAATATTTCTTCATAGTGTAGGGACCGAAGATACTGATGCAACAAGGAACACACCTTCACGTGTATAATAAATAATAAAGGCCTAGAGGAGCCCACGTATAATAATTATTCAATATATCAAGGCTGACCCCTTTTACTGAAATCTTAACATCTTAGTCACTGTTCATGGCTTCTTTTCCTCCAATCCTAAGTAGCCACGTTGTATTTTTTACACTGTAGATGAGCCAGATACTGCAGATCTGATTTCCGTGTCCCTTTTTTTTTCCTGTGCCAAATCCATGATTACCGGCATCCTTCCAGTTACCTATCCGGTAGCCGCTCCTTATTCACGTTGGTACTTTTTTTTTTCCTGATTGCCAGTTTTCCGGTTCGTGCGTGCTCTTTATTCGGTCGTGGTAGTACTGAGATGGACACGTAATCAGCGGTCAATGCGGTGCGAGATGAACACGTAATCAGCGGTCAATGCGGTTCGCCAGTCCCACCATCTCCACTGCCTAGAATTAACGCGAACGGCGGTGCTCTCTTCCTTCCAAATCCCATCGTTCACGCTGAAAGATAGTTCTCCATTGGTTCACATATTCCCTGTACATCCATCAGGGCGGCACGCCCCACGCCCCCATGCCCCCACCCGGCCACCCCACTCCCTGGGCCGAGCTCCTCTGTGGCCGCTGGCTGCCAGCTGCATCTCCTTATTAGGACCTCGCCGGTTGGTCCGACGTGTGGCTGCTCGACGGGCAGCAGCGCCGCCTTCTTCTCTCTCACAGATGGTGAAGGGAACGGCAGCAGGCTCGATTCGGCGGGAGAGGATGGTGGAGATGTTCGGTTTCTGCTGGTACGCGTCTAGTGCGGGGCCGGTCTCCGGGTCGTAGTCGTGGGGATGGCCGGTTGGCTTCATCAGCTGCCATGTCGCCCTATGCTAGCCACGGCTCCAAGAAAGACTCGATCAGCAAGGCAAGTTTTTCTCTGGCCGATCTATGTGTTCTCTGCTCTGTTCATTATCTCTTTTCTCCTTCTGTCATTCCTTTTCTCCCCCTATTTTCAGATCTTTGTTGTATCTCTTCTGTTTGTGCATTTTCTGCACCGAATCAAATCTTCCTTCAAACTTAGATTCTTACTTTTCAGCTGTGTTGTTCCACTTTTCGTCTGATGCTGAAAAATTCCTCTTATATGTATATCAAGGGGAAGGCAACATGCAGACTTCACTGGTGAAAAACGACGCGCCGCCGAAACCTTTCAATGGAAATCCTTGCATGCATCTGGGAGGAGAAATAAGATACATGAGCATCGTCAATCATGAGACCACCAGCGGATTGCCAATGTCATCTACCATATTGATCTACATGTCATGACACCCTTTCGTTGGAGAATTTTACTGCCAAACAATAACATCACCTCTAAGCAGTGCTTTGTAGGCAAGTATTCGGTACGTGATAGGCATGGCCTTCTCATATATCTTTTCGCAATTGTGGGATTTTAGAGAGCCTTTTGCATAAAGATAAAACTTAAAATCTAAGGAAATCATATGTGTTCAGAGGTCAGTAAAGGTGCTCTTGATTTATATTTTCAGCTCAATTCAGAAATTATTTGATGTTCTTAGTCATGTGTAGTAGTATTTACATTTGAATGCAAGTCAGAATTGTACTTTTATCATGGGTTGTTGGTCTCCTTGACAGTACTCAGTACTGACCAGGCTAATCTTGGGATTAAGTTTTAGATGGACTTTACATGTGGCCGTTGTATATGCTGGAAAACTGCATTGAACTTAAACTATCCGAAGACATAGAAAGCACACTTCTATTCTTGATACATAATTACCTACCATGGACTTGCTAAATGAACAATCCAGATTGTGCCCATTTGAGTTTCCATTAGTCCATTATGTATAATTTTCTGGGGATGGTCTGTTCACCCAGGTAGGCTGCATTATTACTTATCTACATAAAACCTCAAGATTGTTTAAATTTTGTGTTAAAATATGTTTTAATGTGATATTAAAATTAAAATTAATAGTGGAACCTCATGCTTACGTGAACATCAGGTTGTTCGGTATTCATGAATGTTGATGTCTCCAGCGCATTTTATGGAGTTCTTTAGTTATGGCCAAACACTAAGACTTGCTTTAGTCTCCTCTCCATGTTGCCATTACCAAGTGCAAATGTATCAGCATCAAACACTGCACTTCACATATGTTTTTATTCTGCATTGCTGAGAGAAATAGCTGCAGCAAGCATCGGTTGATTGTTTATGTACCCTTATATAGTTACAGTGTAGTTAAGTTGTTATTGGCATGTTTAGTCAAGGTGTCATGTATAGATCCGGCCACTGTGTTCACCATGAACAATGCGGTTGATTGTACTTCCTCATTCCTGTAATTTTTCCTGATTTTATATCTTCCTTTTCCTCTTATAACCAGGTTGTGGGATATCAGGATATGGTACTCTATATTGGTATCCAACATCGTTTACTTGAGGATCGGATTCGATATATCAAGGCTGACCCCTTTTACTGAAATCTTAACATCTTAGTCACTGTTCATGGCTTCTTTTCCTCCAATCCTAAGTAGCCACGTTGTATTTTTTACACCGTAGATGAGCCAGATACTGTAGATCTGATTTCCGTGTCCCTTTTTTTTCCTGTGCCAAATCCATGATTACCGGCATCCTTCCAGTTACCTATCCGGTAGCCGCTCCTTATTCACGTTGGTACTTCTTTTTTTTTTCCTGATTGCCGGTTTTCCGGTTCGTGTGTGCTCTTTATTCGGTCGTGGTAGTACTGAGATGGACACGTAATCAGCGGTCAATGCGGTGCGAGATGAACACGTAATCAGCGGTCAATGCGGTTCGCCAGTCCCACCATCTCCACTGCCTAGAATTAACGCGAAGGGCGGTGCTCTCTTCCTTCCAAATCCCATCGTTCACGCTGAAAGATAGTTCTCCATTGGTTCACATATTCCCTGTACATCCATCAGGGCGGCACGCCCCACGCCCCCATGCCCCCACCCGGCCACCCCACTCCCCGGGCCGAGCTCCTCCGTGGCCGCTGGCTGCCAGCCTGCATCTCCTTATTAGGACCTCGCCGGTTGGTCCGACGTGTGGCTGCTCGACGGGCAGCAGCGCCGCCTTCTTCTCTCTCACAGATGGTGAAGGGAACGGCAGCAGGCTCGATTCGGCGGGAGAGGATGGTGGAGATGTTCGGTTTCTGCTGGTATGCGTCTAGTGCGGGGCCGGTCTCCGGGTCGTAGTCGTGGGGATGGCCGGTTGGCTTCATCTGCTGCCATGTCGCCCTATGCTAGCCACGGCTCCAAGAAAGACTCGATCAGCAAGGCAAGTTTTTCTCTGGCCGATCTATGTGTTCTCTGCTCTGTTCATTATCTCTTTTCTCCTTCTGTCATTCCTTTTCTCCCCCTATTTTCAGATCTTTGTTGTATCTCTTCTGTTTGTGCATTTTCTCCACCGAATCAAATCTTCCTTCAAACTTAGATTCTTACTTTTCAGCTGTGTTGTTCCACTTTTCGTCTGATGCTGAAAAATTCCTCTTATATGTATATCAAGGGGAAGGCAACATGCAGACTTCACTGGTGAAAAACGACGCGCCGCCGAAACCTTTCAATGGAAATCCTTGCATGCATCTGGGAGGAGAAATAAGATATATGAGCATAGTCAATCATGAGACCACCAGCGGATTGCCAATATCATCTACCATATTGATCTACATGTCATGACACCCTTTCGTTGGAGAATTTTACTGCCAAACTGTCAACACCCGGATTTTTAAGTCCGGATGCCTATTATGTCATACATCGCAATCCCAGGAATATTGTTGTTGCGAGGCATAATAGTTAAGTATCACAGTCATCATTCATTACAAACCATAAAGTCTTACAACTTGGAATCACATGATCCATATTACCTAAATAGTTGATCTATTGATCAACGAAGCTGAGTCAACGAACAAACACAAGTTCATAGCGGAAGCGTAAGATACAAGGACTCTATAGTCCACGGGCCAACGCTTGACGTCGGCGGACTCCTAGTTATGGTAGACGTCCTCGTTGCTCTTCCTCCTCGTACTCATTGCTCCTCTTCATAGTCCGGCCATTTGAATAGCCGGGGACACGGCCGTGAGTACTTTATGTACTCGCAAACTAATACTAGTGTAAGTGCTAGCATTTCTAATAAGGGGTGCTAGGCTCTAATTTCTTTGCATAAAGCCAATTTTAATTTGCAAGTATTTACTTAATAATTATTCATGTGCTAACTAACTCAGGTGGGAACATTAGTGTCATTCCCACAACCTTGTTGTGATTCAAAAACCCCAGTCACCATTCATCATTAACATTTTTAAGAATCTAATACTGGGAGCTGTATGGCCTTTCCAACTGTCCGTAACCGTGGACACGGCTATTCGAATAGGTTTACACTCTGCAGAGGTTGCACACTTGTGCCACAACATTTGATTTCATCCGTCGGGATAACCCCGAATCATCGTAACACGATACGCGGATCATCAACCATAACCTTTCATTTACAAACTCTAGTATGAGCACCTCTCCCCATGAGCTTGGCCTCCCAGGTGATGACCAAGCTGTCATCCTGGGAAGCTGCACGAGGCTTGGCCGTACAATTCACCTTCAATTCACATCATTCATCAACAACGGAGGCAGCCTCGACATAACCCCTATGATGTGTGTTTAGAGGGAACCCATACTAAGGTACATAAACTTCTAGTTAAGCCCTTACCCATAATCAGGTATTGTGGGGGTACTTATGAATTGGAAAGGTATCACATCCAAACCAATATTAGTTTTATATCAAAAATCACTATCTTCTCTTGGTCATATTCACCTTCAAAATTCATTTCATAAATTTCATCATCATCATTATTTCACCACACATGTTCCCATCTAGAGTAGTCATTTTTAATTTAGCACTAGCATCTAGATAGGAGGGGTGCTAAGTATATGGCTTTGCTTCTAGGCTAACTTTGATACTCTTGTACTAATCTAACATTAACCCCATTGAATCATGAATCAAAAAGTACTTTGATAAACCAAAGCAATAAAGCTGGCAATTAAAACTTGTAGTAAAACTTGGGATAGGCTTATGCTTCATAAGAAAAGATGAGAGTGCCTTGTCCTGGGTAGGACTTTGCACTTGCAAGAATATTAGCTTGCCTTGGTAGTTCTCAAACTGTTCCTCCTCCTCTTCTGGGTAGCAACCTTCCTCTTCCGGGTATTCTCCGGTACTAGCGTCTAAATTGAAATACGAGGTATAATCACTCACTAATTCAAGGGCTATTCCAAACAACACATATAATCACACAAACTATTCTATGCACACAAGTAATCTAATTAGGGTGCCTTGGTTGTGTTGTTTGAGGAAAAAAAAATTTCCTCTCATTACATATGTAAATGATAGTTTCCATAAAGTTCTTGAGGAATAATTTCCTCTCATTGAAATCTTCTTAAGATTTAAGTTCTCAATAATCATTCATGAATTTGCTATTGACCTAAGTCCACCATTCATGATCATTAATTGAGAAAACAATTTAAATGAGGTAAACCACCTCATACCATTTAATAATACTACTTATGCTTTAAATCTCCAAGTAATTCATATAAGAGAGTTTGGTCCAGGGGTCCAAACATCACATGAACTCATTTGAGACAAGATTTAAATGAAGTATTACACCTCATATGATTTGCCTAATATTTTAGGACAATATCACTTAGAGAAAATAGCCATATTGTCCACTACCTAAACTAGGGCATGATCATGCAAAGTGACCACCCCATTTTATTGCATAATCAATTTGTGTAAGTCACATGTGAGCTATTAGAGTTGGAATTAACTTAATATCTATTTTACTTGATTTTTAATAATTATTTGAATAGGGAAAAGTCCCTGCTTTGTTATTTTTATCAAATTAATTCTACAACGAATCTGGTCATGAGGCCAGTGGCATATTGTAGATATTTTTACTAGCTTTCCAACCATATAAAGTTTGCTAAATTTGGCCAAGCCAAACAAATTCTATGCAATTTCAAAGTTGGGTCCAGTGTGGAATTCAAACCAAATATTTAAACTCGATTTGAATTAAAAAGGCCGGCGGGAAATCTTAACGGGCCAAACTAGTTTAAAACGGCCCAAACCAGCCCACCACGCGTCCACGCACGCGTGGGCTGCCCGACAGGGGGTCCACCCGTCGGTGGCCGTTAAACCCGAAACGGTACGCGGGGCGTGGCGCGTTGGATCAGAACACGATCCAACGGCTCACGCTCGTCGTCGTCGACGACGAGAGCGAGGCTCGCCGGCGGCTCAGGTAGGGGGTCGGAGGGCTAACCAGAGGTCCGGCGGCCGACGGCGAGGTTCAGGGCAACGTTGTCGACGGTGATGAGGCAGCCTGTAGCAGTGGCGGAGCTTGGGGCGGCCTGGATCGACGGCGATTCCTCCAGAGCTTCCGCGGCTCCGAGCTGGCGATTGCGGCGACTCCGGCGACGATTGGCGTGGCTAAGGGTGTGAGGAGGAGCGGTGAAGAGAGGGGAGTGGAATGGTGTGCTTGGTTTGGTCCAGGGAACCCTCTATTTATAGATGCGTGGATGGCCGTGGGTGCTGCGGCGGTGGCGACATGGGCGCGGCGTCTCTGGCGAGCTAGAGGGATGGGCGACGACGCAGGGCTGTTCAGCATGTCCAGGCGGTCCTCCTGGTGGCGACAGCGGGGTCGGACGGTGCCTAACGCGGTTGCGTTGCTTCCATGTCTGTCGCGGTACGGGCGGGGTTTCTCCGTCGTCTCCGGCGGCGGCGAGCACGGGTCTGGGCGGTGCGCGTGTCTGGCGGCGTCCAGGTGTCGCGGCGATGCTCAAGGCGTTGCGAGCGGGGCCAGGGCGTGAGCGAGGTGGTGGCGCGGCGCGTGTACTGAGCGTGTCCGCGCGCATGCGACGTGCGATGCCCACGGCATGGCCATGCCGTTCTGGACGCGTGCGTTCCGGCGGTTGTAGTCGTGCACCTCGACCGTGGCCAAGCTAGGCGGGGCTAGGGAAGCAAGGTGGAGCTCTGGGACATGGTGGCCGTGGCTGGGGAAGAAAGGGGAGAGGGGTGGCTCGACATGTGGCATGTGGCCGGCATGGCCATGCCATGGCTTGCCATGCCTCTCCTCCTAGGGTTCCTGTGGGTCCTTGATGGTGAGAGGGGCAGGGGGAACATGTAGGTTAGGTTTGGTGTACTTAGGGGTGGTGTAGGACACTATTTCAAATAGTGTCCAATAGTTCCATATTTGTAATTTGCAAAAGTATTCGAAATTTGAAATAATTCCAATGGTGAATGTTTTTGAAATGAGAGTATTGTAATATGTTGTAAATGACCGAGAGATGATTAGAGGTGGTGGTGGAATTTTTAAATTCCAAGAATTTTCAAAAATGCTAAGGGTGAGATTGTTGAACTTAATAAAAAGTTGCAATTTTGGATGAGCATAGCTATTGATCTAGAAATAATTTGGCATGGTGGTTTTTGCAAAAAGTGTTCACCTTGATGTTGTCTTGGATGACATGCAAAGAGTGGAAAGAGTTTAGTTTGAAAATATTGAGATATGAGGGCTCAAGGTAGTGACCAGATTATAATGGGCAGATTTGACCATTATTCTATGTGAGCAAGATTTGCATTTAAAATCTATTTGATTTATGATTCTTTGATTCCAAAAGTGGTAATAAGTGTTTAGTAACATTATTCAACTAATGGTGAAGACCAAATTGGTCTAGGGTCAAAATTTAATAAAATGCCATAGAGCATATGTGAGGGTTTTAGGGTTTTTCTTTTAGTTGATTTCTTTCTCTGTTTGATTTATTTATTTGGTGATCTTCTCATGATCCACTTAGGGTTTTAGAGCATAGCACAAACACCTATTACCAATCATCATGGCATATCACTCAAATGCACAAGTCCTGGACATGATACTATATGCAAAAGGAAAAGTTTTTGTTGGTTTGAATTTTTGCTCTCTGGAATTCTTCTAATTTTCTTTTATTGAAATTTGGGATGTTACAAACCCTTCCCCCTTACAAAAGATCTCGTCCCGAGATCTAAAATAAATTTAGGTACTAAAGAGATCTGGGTACTCCTTCTTCATGTCTTCCTCCCGCTCCCAAGTGGCTTCATCTTCGGTATGGTTGCTCCAATGTATCTTCAGAAACTTGATACTTCGGGTGCGGGTGGTTCTGTAGGCTTCCTCCAGTATGCGGATAGGCACTTCGTGGTATGTCAAGTCAGTGTTGATATCCACCGATCGGTGATCGATGTTCTTGAATACTTCAGTCTTCTCGGGGACTTCTAGGCACTTCCGGAGGAGTGAGATGTGGAACACGTCATGTACAGCCGCCATTTCTTCGGGTAGTTCCAATTTATAAGACACTTCACCTCTGCGGCTGAGAACTTTGAATGGTCCGACATATCGGGGTGCAAGCTTTCCTTTCAGCTGGAATCTCTGCATTCCTTTGAGGGGTGACACCTTGAGATAGACGAAGTCTCCGATCTCAAAGGTCATCTCTCGGCGTCTCTTGTCGGCGTAGCTCTTCTGTCTTGACTGCGCCGTCTTGAGGTACTCGCGGATCTTGTGCACCTTCTCTTCCGCTTCTCGAAGAACATCTGGGCCGAAGACTTGGCTTTCTCCTACTTCCGACCAGTTCAGGGGGGTACGGCATTTCCTTCCGTACAGGGCTTCAAAGGGGGCCATCTGTAAGCTGGCTTGGTAAATGTTGTTGTATGAGAATTCTGCATAAGGCAGGCAGTCTTCCCACTTGGATCCGTACTCTAGTACACAAGCTCTCAACATATCTTCCAGTATCTGGTTGACTCTTTTAGTCTGTCCATCTGTCTGCGGGTGATAGGCGGTGCTAAAGTTCAGCCGGGTTCCGAGTCCTTCATGCACTTTCTGCCAGAATCTTGAGGTGAATTGTGATCCTCTATCTGACACTATCGACTTCGGGGTTCCGTGCAGGGCGACAATTCTGGAGATATACGGCTCGGCTAACTTTGGGCCTTGGTAGGTGGTTTTGACAGGGGATGAAATGGGCTACTTTGGTCGGTCTATCGACAACTACCCGAGATGGAATCATTTCCTTTGCTTGGATTTGGGCGAGTCCTGTGATAAAGTCCATTCCTACCGAGTCCCACTTCCATTCCGGAATCCGCAAAGGTTGCGGCAGATCTGCGGGTCGCCGATGTTACTCGCCTTGACTCGGCCGACGGATGTCACACTTGGCGATGTAGCTTCCAATTTCTCTCTTCATTCCATGCCACCAGAATTGTTCCTTCAAATCCTGGTACATCTTGGTACCGCCGGGGTGGATAGAATAAAGGGTATCATGGGCTTCCTGCAGAATGACTTGCTTCAACTCTGAATCTGATGGTACGCACAGGCGTTCTTTGTACCAAAGAACTCCTTCTTCATCTACAGTGAATCCCGGTGCTTTTCCTGCGGCGATCTGGTTCTTGATTCCCTCAATGCTGGCATTGCCCTTCTGGGCTTCCTTGATCTGACCAATCAAAGTGGGCTGTAGCTCTATGCTGGCTAGGAATCCTTCACTGACTAGTTCCATTCTGAACTGCTCAAACTCTTGGTGTAGGCTGGGTTGTTCGGATGCTATCATGGAGTTTAACTGACACGGCAGTCTACTCGGGGCATACTGCCACTACATTGGCTTTGCCGGGGTGGTAATGGATTTCCATATCATAATCCTTGATCAACTCTAACCATCTCCTCTCGCCTCATGTTTAGTTCTTTCTGGGTGAAAATGTATTTCAGGCTTTTGTGATCAGAATAGATCTCGCATCGATTACCCATGAGGTAATGACGCCACACCTTCAAAGCTAAGACTACAGCTGCAAGTTCGAGGTCATGGGTGGGATAGTTCTGCTCATGTTGCTTGAGTTGCCGGGACAGATATGATATCACTTTGCCTTCCTGCATCAACACACATCCAAGACCAATCTTGGACGCATCACAGTAGACGTCAAAGGGTTTGGTGATATCCGGCATTATTAGGATTGGGGCTGTGGTCGATCCGGTTTTCGGTGTCCGGAAACTTTCCTCACACTTCTCCGTCCATTCAAACTTCTTATCCTTCTTCAACGAGTTGGGTCATTGGTCGGGCTATACTTGGAAAATCCTTCAACAAACCTACGGTAGTATCCAGCCAATCCAAGAAAGGCACGGACATCAGTCTGAGTGGTTGGGGCTTTCCATTCTTGCCTTGTTTTGATCTTGGCGGGATCTACGGCAATACCTCCTGCGAGACAAGATATGTCCCGGGAATCCTACCTCTTTCGACCAAAACTCACATTTGCTAAACTTAGCGTACGGCTGATGTTCCCGCATGGTATCTAGGACGGCTTCCGTGTGTTGCTCGTGCTCCTCTTCGGTTTTGGAATAGATGAGAATGTCATCGATGAAAACAACGACAAACTTATCCAAGAAGTTCATGAAAATCTTATTCATGAGGTTCATGAAATAAGCTGGGGCATTGGTTAATCCAAACGACATGACATTGTACTCATACAATCCATATCTGGTGGTGAAGGCAGTTTTGGGAATATCCGAGGCACGGATCTTCAGCTGATGATAGCCGGTCCTAAGGTCGATCTTAGAGAACACGAGTGGCACCGGTCAAGCGATCAAACGAGTCTTCTATCTTCGGCAAGGGGTATTTGTTTTTGATGGTGACATCGTTAAGCTTACGATAGTCCGTACATAAACGACCGCACCGTCTTTCTTGTCCACAAATAAAGCCGGGGATCTCCAAGGCGACGCACTTGGTCGGATCGGACCTTTGGCTAAAAGATCATCCGAGTTGTTTCTTCAACTCCACCGGTTCTGCTGGGTTCATGCTATAGGCTCTCGGGCTATAGGTCCTGTTCCGGGGATTAACTCAATGATAAACTCGATATCCCGATCCGGGGGCATACCGGGTAGACCTTCGGGAAACACATCGGGGTATCGGCGGACGACCACGATTTGATCCGGAAGTTGGCTTGGCTATACCTTGGTTGCGGGTAAATTTCCGGGGTAATCTTTCGGAGATGTGCTCCACTAGGATACCGGTGCTGCTTGGTCATGGTGATGGCTTTCTTGGCACGATCAATCAACCCATGGTGTTTTGCCATCCGAGTCCATTCCTAGTACCACTTCCAAACCTTTGGTTCCCAAAATAATCAGGTTGGCATAGAAATCTACTTCATGGATTTTGATGGGTACATTTTTGCAAAATTTTCTGGCCTTGGTGGTTGATCCGGGAATTTGAACTATCATAACATGTTTCAAGCTGATAGGTTGAATTTTACTGGTGGATGCAAAATCTTCGGTGACAAAGGAATGAGATGCTCCGGAATCAAACAACACTCGGCAAGTGCCGAATTAACGGAAAACATACCCGAGTACAACATCACGGTGCTTCCTGGGCTTCTTCGGCATTCATGTGGAAGAGACGGCCACTGCGGTTATTGGGGTTGTTGGGAGCGAACTTTTTGCCGGTGGAGACACGGCGTTGCCTGCTGGCGAGTCTTTGCGGTGTTGCTCGCGAGCTTGGCGAGCCTCTTGGGACACTCGTTGGAGTAGTGCCCCACTACACCACACTCATAGCAAGTGATGGTGGCCTTGTCCTTGGTCGCAACGGGAATGGCGTTGCTCCCAGTCCTTGGAGCGGTGTTGGTGTTGTTGTTGTTGGTGTTGGGGGCTCGCATCGGGGCGCGATTGAAGTTGTTGGTGTGGTTCTGGTAGTTGTGGTTGTTGTTGTGGTGGCCTCCTGGCCTGGGGTTTCCTCCACTCCGGTTTTATAACCCGGGCGTGAAGTCCGCATCGGGGGTTTCTTGTTGTTTACGGGAGGGAAACCTCCACTTGAGCTGGGGCGATACTTAGGGGCATGGCTGGGCCCACTCTGGTGCATCATACGGCGTTTGCGGTTCTCATTGGCTTGGTTAAGTTTGCCTTCCATCTGGATGGCGGAGTCCTCTAGGGCTTCTAGGTCGGCAAAGGGGATGTTGACAAGGACAGTCTGCATCTCATCATGCAGTCCGTTTAGGAATCTCTCCTGCCTCTTCTCAGTGGTGTCAGTCTCGTCGGGGCGTACCTTGACGGGGTAAGGAACCTGTCGCGGTATTCTACCACCGTCATCCTTCCTTGTTTGAGTTCACGGAACTCATCCCTCATCTTCTTGATAAGACCCGGGGCACATGGTACTTGCTGAACTTGAGCTTGAAATCTGCCCAAGTCATGACTTGACCTCCGTTCATGGCACGAGTGCTCGGTCCACCGAGGCTCTAGGCTGGTCCGGCTAAGTAGTGCGTGGCAAACAGACACTTTCTCATTGGCTTCTACTCCAGCCACCTCAAGGTTATTTTCCATGGTTTGCGACCGGTCGTCCGCATCTAAGGGCTCTTCGGTCTTGCGAAAACGGGGGGTTTGTGTTCGGAAGTTCTTGAGTTTGGACCCGGGGTGATCATGGTTGCCATGGCCAAAGTTGTTGTTGGCCAGCTCGCTGCTATGTTGGCTTGGCGTTCGGCTCGGTCGGTCTCCCCGTGCCGCCATCGGGATCCGTAGCAGTTGCATCATTGCATCCGGGTTCGCGTTGCGATTCGGACGAGCCATCTGAACATGTAGACAGATTATGAGATAAGGGGGAACATTCTATGTCTTGTTTGGGTAGTTTTTGAAAAACCTTTAAAACTTGTAAACGTTTTTGATGATAACACACAACATTCATTCATTCATGCATCACAGATTACATGCGAACATAACCAGGGTTTTAAGAACCCTTTTTCCTCCTTCTACGATACAAGGGACCGGATACATACTCATACCCAGGGTTTTAAGAACCCTTCATGCTACGATACAAAGGACGGGGTACAAGTCTTTCCTACACATGTGATCTAGTGCAACTACTCCTCAATATCAACGTCCACATCGATGGTGATGATCCCATCTTCTTCGGCCTCAAGGAACTCGTAGTCCTCTTCTTCAGTGAACTCATCTTCCTCAAAGTCGTTGTCGTCACTCAGGAAGTCTTCTCCTCCCTGGATGTCTTCTCCATCCTCTTCCATCTCCTGGATCTGGTCCTGCTGGGTACGGACAGTTATCTCCAAGGTGCGTATCTTCTCGCGGAGACGGTTGATAGTGGCATCCTTCTTGGCGCGCTGTAGGCGAAGTGACTTGCGGTCCTTGGCGAGCATCCTGATGGCGTCGGCATGATGAGCCAAAGCCATCTGGGCACGGTGTGCGTGGACACGCGCCTGCTCCAGGTCCTTCCGGGTCTCATGAAGCATAAAGTCCAGATGCTCCACATGAATCTTGAGCACCGGGTGCGAAGAGAGTGCCATGGGCTCTCCCATGGTGTCGTGCCTCACGAAGTGGGCGAAGCGGGATCCCTGGGGTGCGGCGATGTTTTGTCCGCACACCCGGGCAAGTCCCTCCTGAAGGGCATGAGCAAGCCCGTCCACCCAACTGTATGCCTTGAAGGAGAACAGGATCCTCTCCGAAATGGGAGGCTCCGGGCTTCCCTTCAAGTCAGCGGTGATCATCCACTGTTGTTCCCCTTCAGGGGTGTTGTGGATCCGGACTCCATGGAACTGGGGAGGTGGGCGTTCAAGCTTCTCAGACACCAGGAACAGGTCTCGCTCGAACACCAAACTTCCTCCGTTTCCCAGCTCGTAGGTCTCCGTGTGAACGTAAGGCTCCATCTGAAAGTGAAATGGATGAGTAAGTTAGAGATGGGAACAAGTGTGGCAAATTTTTAGATGGATTTAAAAGGAGGAGCATGACTCATCATTTTTGAAAAGCTCTTGTTAAGGAGAAGAACATGAGTAAGTTTTTCATAAGTATTTACTTCATTTGTTTTATAAATTAAGGTTTTCAGAACGTCCATTCTAAACTAGGGTCTCCTAAGGTCAAACAATGGCTCTGATACCAACTTGTCAACACCCGGATTTTTAAGTCCGGATGCCTATTATGTCATACATCGCAATCCCAGGAATATTGTTGTTGCGAGGCATAATAGTTAAGTATCACAGTCATCATTCATTACAAACCATAAAGTCTTACAACTTGGAATCACATGATCCATATTACCTAAATAGTTGATCTATTGATCAACGAACTGGTCAACGAACAAACACAAGTTCATAGCGGAAGCGTAAGATACAAGGACTCTATAGTCCACAGGCCAACGCTTGACGTCAGCAGACTCCTAGTTATGGTAGACGTCCTGCTGCTCTTCCTCCTCGTACTACTGCTCCTCTTCATAGTCTGGCCATTTGAATAGCCAGGGACACAGCCGTGAGTACTTTATGTACTCGCAAACTAATACTAGTGTAAGTGCTAGCATTTCTAATAAGGGGTGCTAGGCTCTAATTTCTTTGCATAAAGCCAATTTTAATTTGCAAGTATTTACTTAATAATTATTCATGTGCTAACTAACTCAGGTGGGAACATTAGTGTCATTCCCACAACCTTGTTGTGATTCAAAAACCCCAGTCACCATTCATCATTAGAAATTTTTAAGAATCTAATACTGGGAGCTGTATGGCCTTTCCAACTGTCCGTAACCGTGGACACGGCTATTCGAATAGGTTTATACTCTGCAGAGGTTGCACACTTGTGCCACAACATTTGATTTCATCCGTCGAGATAACCCTGAATCATCGTAACACAGTACGCGGATCATCAACCATAACCTTTCATTTACAAACTCTAGTATGAGCACCTCTCCCCATGAGCTTGGCCTCCCAGTGATGACCAACTTGTCATCCACGGGAACTGCACGAGGCTTGGCCGTACAATTCACCTTCAATTCACATCATTCATCAACAACGGAGGCAGCCTCGGCATAACCCCTATGATGTGTGTTTAGAGGGAACCCATACTAAGGTACATAAACTTCTAGTTAAGCCCTTACCCATAATCGGGTATTGTGGGGGTACTTATGAATTGGAAAGGTATCGCATCCAAACCAATATTAGTTTTATATCAAAAATCACTATCTTCTCTTGGTCATATTCACCTTCAAAATTCATTTCATAAATTTCATCATCATCATTATTTCACCACACATGTTCCCATCTAGAGTAGTCATTTTTAATTTAGCACTAGCATCTAGATAGGAGGGGTGCTAAGTATATGGCTTTGCTTCTAGGCTAACTTTGATACTCTTGTACTAATCTAACATTAACCCCATTGAATCATGAATCAAAAAGTACTTTGATAAACCAAAGCAATAAAGTCGGCAATTAAAACTTGTAGTAAAACTTGGGATAGGCTTATGCTTCATAAGAAAAGATGAGAGTGCCTTGTCCTGGGTAGGACTTTGCACTTGCAAGAATATTAGCTTGCCTTGGTAGTTCTCAAACTGTTCCTCCTCCTCTTCTGGGTAGCAACCTTCCTCTTCCGGGTATTCTCCGGTACTAGCGTCTAAATTGAAATACGAGGTATAATCACTCACTAATTCAAGGGCTATTCCAAACAACACATATAATCACACAAACTATTCTATGCACACAAGTAATCTAATTAGGGTGCCTTGGTTGTGTTGTTTGAGGAAAAAAAAAATTTCCTCTCATTACATATGTAAATGATAGTTTCCATAAAGTTCTTGAGGAATAATTTCCTCTCATTGAAATCTTCTTAAGATTTAAGTTCTCAATAATCATTCATGAATTTGCTATTGACCTAAGTCCACCATTCATGATCATTAATTGAGAAAACAATTTAAATGAGGTAAACCACCTCATACCATTTAATAATACTACTTATGCTTTAAATCTCCAAGTAATTCATATAAGAGAGTTTGGTCCAGGGGTCCAAACATCACATGAACTCATTTGAGACAAGATTTAAATGAAGTATTACACCTCATATGATTTGCCTAATATTTTAGGACAATATCACTTAGAGAAAATAGCCATATTGTCCACTACCTAAACTAGGGCATGATCATGCAAAGTGACCACCCCATTTTATTGCATAATCAATTTGTGTAAGTCACATGTGAGCTATTAGAGTTGGAATTAACTTAATATCTATTTTACTTGATTTTTAATAATTATTTGAATAGGGAAAAGTCCCTGCTTTGTTATTTTTATCAAATTAATTCTACAACGAATCTGGTCATGAGGCCAGTGGCATATTATAGATATTTTTACTAGCTTTCCAACCATATAAAGTTTGCTAAATTTGGCCAAGCCAAACAAATTCTATGCAATTTCAAAGTTGGGTCCAGTGTGGAATTCAAACCAAATATTTAAACTCGATTTGAATTAAAAAGGCCGGCGGGAAATCTTAACGGGCCAAACTAGTTTAAAACGGCCCAAACCAGCCCACCACGCGTCCACGCACGCGTGGGCTGCCTGACAGGGGGGTCCACCCGTCAGTGGCCGTTAAACCCCGAAACGGTACGCGGGCTGTGGCGCGTTGGATCAGAACACGATCCAACGGCTCACGCTCGTCGTCGTCGACGACGAGAGCGAGGCTCGCCGGCGGCTCGGGTAGGGGTCGGAGGGCTAACCCGTAGGTCCGCGGCCGGCGGCGAGGTTCAGGGCGACGTTGTCGACGGTGATGAGGCAGCCTGTAGCAGGGGCGGAGCTTGGGGCGGCCTGGATCGACGGCTATTCCTCCAGAGCTTCCGCGGCTCCGAGCTGGCGATTGCGGCGACTCCAGCGACGATTGGCGTGGCTAAGGGTGCGAGGAGGAGCGGTGAAGAGAGGGGAGTGGAATGGTGTGCTTGGTTTGGTCCAGGGAACCCTCTATTTATAGATGCGTGGATGGCCGTGGGTGCTGCGGCGGTGGCGACATGGGCGCGGCGTCTCTGGCGAGCTAGAGGGATGGGCGACGACGCGGTGGCTGTTCGAGCATGTCCGAGGCGGTCCTCCCGGTGGCGGCAGGCGGGGTCGGACGGTGCCTAACGCGGTTGCGTTGCTTCCATGTCTGCCGCGGTACGGGCGGGGTTTCTCCGTCGTCTCCGGCGGCGGCGAGCACGGGTCTGGGCGGTGCGCGTGTCTGGCGGCGTCCAGGTGTCGCGGCGATGCTCAAGGCGTTGCGAGCGGGTCCAGGGCGTGAGCGAGGTGGTGGCGCGGCGCGTGTACTGAGCGTGTCCGCGCGCATGCGACGTGCGACGCCCACGGCATGGCGATGCCGTTCTGGACGCGTGCGTTCCGGCGGTTGTAGTCGTGCACCTCGACCGTGGCCAAGCTAGGCGGGGCTAGTGGAGCTCTGGGACATGGTGGCCGTGGCTGGGGAAGAAAGGGGAGAGGGGTGGCTCGACATGTGGCATGTGGCCGGCATGGCCATGCCATGGCTTGCCATGCCTCTCCTCCTAGGGTTCCTGTGGGTCCTTGATGGTGAGAGGGGGCAGGGGAACATGTAGGTTAGGTTTGGTGTACTTAGGGGTGGTGTAGGACACTATTTCAAATAGTGTCCAATAGTTCCATATTTGTAATTTGCAAAAGTATTCGAAATTTGAAATAATTCCAATGGTGAATGTTTTTGAAATGAGAGTATTGTAATATGTTGTAAATGACCAGAGATGATTAGAGGTGGTGGTGGAATTTTTAAATTCCAAGAATTTTCAAAAATGCTAAGGGTGAGATTGTTGAACTTAATAAAAAGTTGCAATTTTGGATGAGCATAGCTATTGATCTAGAAATAATTTGGCATGGTGGTTTTTGCAAAAAGTGTTCACCTTGATGTTGTCTTGGATGACATGCAAAGAGTGGAAAGAGTTTAGTTTGAAAATATTGAGATATGAGGGCTCAAGGTAGTGACCAGATTATAATGGGCAGATTTGACCATTATTCTATGTGAGCAAGATTTGCATTTAAAATCTATTTGATTTATGATTCTTTGATTCCAAAAGTGGTAATAAGTGTTTAGTAACATTATTCAACTAATGGTGAAGACCAAATTGGTCTAGGGTCAAAATTTAATAAAATGCCATAGAGCATATGTGAGGGTTTTAGGGTTTTTCTTTTAGTTGATTTCTTTCTCTGTTTGATTTATTTATTTGGTGATCTTCTCATGATCCACTTAGGGTTTTAGAGCATAGCACAAACACCTATTACCAATCATCATGGCATATCACTCAAATGCACAAGTCCTGGACATGATACTATATGCAAAAGGAAAAGTTTTTGTTGGTTTGAATTTTTGCTCTCTGGAATTCTTCTAATTTTCTTTTATTGAAATTTGGGATGTTACACAAACAATAACATCACCTCTAAGCAGTGCTTTGTAGGCAAGTATTCAGTACGTGATAGGCATGGCCTTCTCATATATCTTTTCGCAATTGTGGGATTTTAGAGAGCCTTTTGCATAAAGATAAAACTTAAAATCTAAGGAAATCATATGTGTTCAGAGGTCAGTAAAGGTGCTCTTGATTTATATTTTCAGCTCAATTCAGAAATTATTTGATGTTCTTAGTCATGTGTAGTAGTATTTACATTTGAATGCAAGTCAGAATTGTACTTTTATCATGGGTTGTTGGTCTCCTTGACAGTACTCAGTACTGACCAGGCTAATCTTGGGATTAAGTTTTAGATGGACTTTACATGTGGCCGTTGTATATGCTGGAAAACTGCATTGAACTTAAACTATCCGAAGACATAGAAAGCACACTTCTATTCTTGATACATAATTACCTACCATGGACTTGCTAAATGAACAATCCAGATTGTGCCCATTTGAGTTTCCATTAGTCCATTATGTATAATTTTCTGGGGATGGTCTGTTCACCCAGGTAGGCTGCATTATTACTTATCTACATAAAACCTCAAGATTGTTTAAATTTTGTGTTAAAATATGTTTTAATGTGATATTAAAATTAAAATTAATAGTGGAACCTCATGCTTACGTGAACATCAGGTTGTTCGGTATTCATGAATGTTGATGTCTCCAGCGCATTTTATGGAGTTCTTTAGTTATGGCCAAACACTAAGACTTGCTTTAGTCTCCTCTCCATGTTGCCATTACCAAGTGCAAATGTATCAGCATCAAACACTGCACTTCACATATGTTTTTATTCTGCATTGCTGAGAGAAATAGCTGCAGCAAGCATCGGTTGATTGTTTATGTACCCTTATATAGTTACAGTGTAGTTAAGTTGTTATTGGCATGTTTAGTCAAGGTGTCATGTATAGATCCGGCCACTGTGTTCACCATGAACAATGCGGTTGATTGTACTTCCTCATTCCTGTAATTTTTCCTGATTTTATATCTTCCTTTTCCTCTTATAACCAGGTTGTGGGATATCAGGATATGGTACTCTATATTGGTATCCAACATCGTTTACTTGAGGATCGGTAGCATTTTGGGGTGCATGGTCACTTTGGTCAGCATATCATTTTGCATCTCAACATGAACACCGAAATGGTGATCTGGCCACCGCGCCACCAGAGGGAGTTAGGGTGGTAGCGACGCCGCCGGCGTGGAGGTGAAATGGCGAGCAGGGAGCACCGAGGAAAAAGACGCCCACGTGGAATACAGGTCCGGCGGCAACCAGAGGTTACGCGCGGCGGTGCGTAGGTACGTCACCTGACCTCTCCCTCCTCTACTCTCCTCTCCATCTCCGGCCTTACCTCTTCTCTCTCGGTTAGCGAGCACAGTGGCGGCGAACAGGATTATCTCGACCTTTGCCGGCGTGTCCTCTGCTCCACGGCCTCAGCCAGCGGCGTACATTGGCCGCCGACGCGATCTTGGCCCCACTACCACATTCGAACGGTGAAAAGATTGGTGGGGGTCTGGGGTCAGCACCACGGCAGCGTGCCATGCCCCTGCTGGTTTTCTCGGGAGTTCTATTCAATCTCAACAGGGAAATGAGACTTGAGCTCCAGGGATGGGTATGAACTGTCCATCAGATTACTCATTGTATCATTCCATTACGTCAGGCATCACTCAATCTCTTTAACCAATCTGACACCTACTCATCAATTACAGACAGTTGACAGCCTTGAAGAGAGTCGGATGAGGGGAAGCTGCTGTCAGGGAAGGGATGTGCATCTCAGTACACCAAGGTTTCTTAATTAATATGTAGCATGTCTTAACAAAGCATGAATGTGTTTGGTTTGGTTTGGTTTATGTATTTTAAACTTGCAGGTGAAATCTTGGGAAAATACCTTGGAAGCAAGCAATGCCACCATCTGAACATGTTTGTAGTGCTTCCACTATTCTAATATGCGAAATGTATATGTGAAGGCTGTGGGAGGTTCAGTTGATGTTCTTCTGTTTGATTAGTGCTTGAAGAAGGAACGGAGAGAAGAAAGCTTTTGCAGCTTTTGCATTGTCTTTCAGTTAGTGAACAGAACCAAATTGAGTGACAGTTCTTGATCTTCGGTTTTCAGAGTGGAAGGTATCATTTAATTTCTGTACGACACTATGCTCATCAGAGTTAGTACTCCTCATAGTGCAGCAACCCTTCATTGTTTTATCATCGACACCTCTTAATTACGGCTGAACCTTCCATTCAGGCTAATGGATTTTTTTCAGAAGATTCAGACTGGCTGCGAGTAAATCACAGCAAGCTGAGAGGACAAAGAATTGGCTAATGTCTTCTCCACTATGTAGGTAATTAAAAGTGCAACGTATTGGCTTTGTTTAACATAAGCTACCCAAATGTAACTACTTATACATTTCCTTGGTAATTTCGATGTAAGAATCAGAGTATATATGTTTTTGTAGCGTAATGTTTTACTTCTCCATTTGAATTTCTTTCCTACGGTGTCTTCTTCCAGTATTGCTACCATATGCTATGCATTTCAGCTCCCAGGACACGCATACAGGCAATTCAGTCATGAAAGACACTTTTGCAACCAAATCTAAAGCAACATTTCCCGAGATACAGGGACTAGCAATTCAGTAGCGGAGACGGAAGAAGCATACCAGGCCATCAATCCCTTACGGCAGACAGTGGGGATGACGAGCAATTGCTGCTCACAGCTAAATCGACGGCCGCCGCCCATGCATAGCTTCTCCACTCCATCTCCATCAGGCCAAACTCCGGCTGGAGGATTGGCCCAGCGGCGCCTCTCCATCTGCCCCTTCCTCCAGTTCTCCCTATTCCTCGAGCTGAGCTCCACCTTGAGGAGGCCGGGCGGCGCCCCTCTATTTCTCTCTCCTGCCACTCCTCTATCGATCCTCCCCAGGCCAACCTCCACCTAGATCAGGCAGATGACCACGGACGCGCTGCAGAGCCTCGCCTCCAGGCCGAGTATCGAGGCTAGGATGTGCATCACACTGGGCCGCCGTGGGCGACTGGGCGGAAGCGACGAACGGAGATAACCTCGGCATCGGGTGCAGGAGCACGGCGCGTCGGCCGACCGCTTCAATTCGAGCTAGCTAGCTACTGTTGCGTTCTTCTGAACACTACCGAGCTAGACAGAGGTAGGTGACGGCAAGCCGATCTAATCTTTTTTTTTTCCTGAAGCAAACACGGAAGCCACTCACTGATTCACCGGCGACACTCCCTCGGCTTCCTTATTTCACACAACAGCCTCGCCTGCAGCCTTCTAAAAAATACGAAGCCGGCTGTTCCAGCCATATGTTTTAGATGTTCCTTCATCAGTTTTTTTTTAAATCAAACTCCAAGCCATGTGTTAAACTTTTTTAATACATACCCTTACTTATTCACTAACTCTATCTATATATTACCACCATTTTCGGCAACTTTTTCAATCTCTACACTAGCCAGTAGCCACGTACAGAGATTCAAAAAACATGCATCCTATATAATACGGCATGAACATATTTAGAATATGCTCTGGGATATAAAGAACGAACAGATAACCAGCCTCAGTCCTAGCCAATATACTTCTCAGCTACTTGCTCAAACTCATGAATACCGTCATGGACCGCCGTCGAAGCAAAGTTTTCGATTTGTTGGTATGCTTGATCTGCAGCTCCTACGTGACAATAAACATGTCCATGCTTTGTCTCTCATATCCATTCTAAAGACATCATAACTGAACAATAAAAAGAACTGCACATGAACACATGCCAAAATATATAACCTCCATGCCAGCCTCTTATTAATAAAGATAAACTCCTAAAATACAAAAGTTGCCGAACATTAACCCTGACACATTTTGCCAGTGTGCCACCTGCCGATGCAACAACACCATCAAACCGACACGCATCACTCCGGCAAAAAACTGCAAAGGCAGATAACTATCGGCGTTCTTCATTATTAGACGATAAAAACCCTCATCAATAAAACCATCCTCCCACAATGTAGACAGCACGGGCGCGGCGTGCGCCGCGCCGCACACTTCCTAGTACTATATATTAAAGCTGAAGGTTTTTGCTTGCATGAGATTGCTCCAAGATTTTGCACTGTAGATCTTCACTTTCTTCCAACCAATCTTTGCCACATGGCCTATACTATAATGTGTTTTTTTCTTTCCCTTTTTCTCTTTTGAGACTTTTGGATTGTAGTTTTAGATATAAAAACTTTCCATCCGTAATTTCCCGGCTGTAGCTAACTAGGTCTACCTCTCAAACAAAAAAGTTACCTACGGCTGCTACACCATTTTTACGTCCCGTTTTAAAAGCTACTTGGCGATATTTCCTTGACACACCTTTATGGGCATAATTCGCAGACCGTATACTTTCAGCTCCTTTTTACAAAAGTTATACGGTAATCTTCCGGCACAACTTTTCGACCGTAATCTTTGACGCGGCTCGATTCGATACATATTTTTGGCCGTAACTTTCCGACGATAGTTAGCCTACGTCTACGGTGGTATTTTCCCAACTCCTTTAATTATTAGATGGTCATTTTCCGGCACAACTTTCCGTCCATAAATTTCAATTAGTACTTACCCTACGACAAGTCTTCGAGATTGTGTAATTTTATGGATGTAATTTATTATCGGCTATCAATCGTAAACTTTCCCTTAGATAGTAATTCTCTGACATACCTTTTCAACCGTAGTTTCCCTACATAGTTTCAATACTCTCACTCCTTCAGTCAGGCTGTAAATTCCATGTGTTACTACAAGTATCAGAAAATGCACATCAGATATAATATATCATGCAGCCATCGTATACATATATACAACATACCACTGTGAATATATATAGCTCACAACACTCCACCGCATGGGCACTAGAGAGGCATCATTTTCTACCAATTAGCGGCAGCCATGTCGCCCACTTTGCAAAAAACGTTTTACGTTTCTTGCCTTTTATTTTTAAGTGTAACTTCTAGAGATAACTTTCCTCCCGTAACTTTCTACCGTTATTTACCCCATGGTACCTCCTCGACGATGACAAAACTATCTCGCCGTACTTTTTTAACCATTTTTTTGTTTCTCTCGTTCTACTCTTCGATGGTAACTTTTCGAGATAACTTTCTGGACTAGCACTTACCCAAAGGTACCTCCTCTGCGATGAGTAATTCTCTAGGAGTAATTTAATTTTTTCCCTTTTTCTATTATTTGACACATTTTTCGAGTTGTAGTTTCACCATGGTAACTTCGAATATGATTTGTCGATTTCTTTGATGGTTAATTCCGCACATAAAATTTTGACCTTAGCAGTGATTATTCGACATTAATCCTTCGTCGGCGTGCCAGCACTTATTCCACGCAAATCATTAGTCCCGTATAGTAATTTCCGTATGGTAATTATTTAACAATAGTTTACAAATGTTCACAGGAAGCAACCTTCATCGGTAATTTCCAAATGTGCACGAGCAGCAATCTTTTGCAATAATTTGCCGATGGTAACTCTTTATCTGTAGTTGCCTTCTTCTATAGTATATTCATGGTTCATCTATGGTAGGCTGTGAGAAACAAAATACTAAACTATTTATCGTCTTTTATATTTGACAATGATATTAATACCTTCTGTTAATCCCCCACAATTGCCTTACGAGGATATGAATACCTTATTCTACAGCTATTTCAAAAAAAACTACATTATCCATCACCGCTTTTATTCGCGAACAAGTAAGCATTAACCATCTTGTTCTAAAAAATGTTCAAGAAAAATAATATCTATCACATTTCAAATTTCATTTACAAATTTGATTTACATATTTAAAAATTATGAATCATCTAGAGAAGACGGTAAATATAAAGGGTACAATGTATTATCTCTTATTGTCATCCCTAGCAATAAATAAAAATTAGTTTTTTTAGTAAAAAATTATGTGGCTAAGAGAAGATAAATGGTATAATATATGGGGAAAACAGCCTTCTCTTATTTCATAAGAGATCACTCCTTAGTTAAGGAAAGACAACCTTCTCTTTCTTCCTTCTCGCTTCTCCGAATTAGCAATAAATGTGACGTGGCAAGTGTAAGGGAAGGCTGACATCATCCCATTGTACATGCTCTTAGGAATGCGATAGCACCATAAGCCATGAGATCGCTAGATACGTTCTTACTCCAACTGTTCAGCCGTTTAACTGCGCCTTGAACAAATCATGTGTAACCAACGTATTATGTTTTTAGTTTGGCCCTTTAGATCCATCAAGTTGATACACTCAGTACAAAAGTGAAAAACAATGAAGTTGTAAGTCGGTCGTCTAATTGTATTCTTTTGGTTTATTATAATTTTATTCTCTAGCTTTGATCTTATAACAATCTTATCATATTTATTTACTTATGTTATATTAACAATTTAGTGTTATTGTAATAACTTTTACCCTATTCCTAAACTGACAAGATGGATCCACATATCTGGATAACATGTGAAACGATTGGATGAACATCGTAATCATATTTGTTGTGATATATGTGTAAGCTAAGCGGTTCATTGCGGGTGTGGAAGGGGAATGGGGGGAGTCAATGCTAGACGACAACAAAATATGCGTAAAATGTTTATTGGGTTGTACACTTATCTTATGTTTCAAAGTGTGATGTTATGGTACATAGCTAGTTACCATAATTGTGTCTCTCCTTATTTAATGACATATTATATCACCAAAATACTTAGGTGGCATTGTATGTACTTCTGTGTTACCACCCATGTTACTTTCACCACAAGTAGTCTTATTAAGCTCCATCTATCTCTTTCTTCCACACTTCTGGTGTGGTTCTCTCCCAGAACAAAAATGAAACTATTGCTATGGTGATAGAGAGTTCTCCATATATGCAATCTCGAGAGTGGTCGATCGTCAAGCTTTGCTTTGCACCTTCCTCGTTCAATCGATTCCCCATCTTCCTTTTTCTGCTGCTATTCTTCCATGGTCTTCTACCATCGATGAGGTCAGGCCGATGCTCTACTTCTCCAGTTCTTCTTAACAATTAATTCTTACCGTAGCCTAGCAACACGAGTTTTTCTTCCGATTGTACATCAGCCTGGCAACACCTTCAACCTCCTGTCTCCATCTCGCCTCCTTCCCCTGTGTTTTGGGACCACGGTAGGAAGCTCCCAATTCCGCTGCCAGTCCGACGAATTTGAGCTCTCTTCTGAAATTCCTTGCTCCTTCAGCATCCTCTTTTTTACTTTGTCCCATTTCCATGATAAATTTGATGGATTGGATCTTGAACCAACCTCTCGGTCCTCTTTAGTCCCAATCTTGTCAGCCTCGGGAGGACAGACCGCCAGACGAGCTGTGCTCGGGACAATGAGCGAATTTGATACCGACCGGCCTGGGGCAAGGCTAGAGGAAGGACATATCTCAGGGGTGCAGAGAGGACGGCGAGCCATGGTGACGAACCTGCGCCGGAAGCACGAGTTCATGGTGGAGGCGTGCCCTGTCCTCATGCTCCTTGGAATCTGGGGCGATACCTGCAGATGAGAGGTCGCGGGGTTTGGCGGACACCGGGAGCGCGGGCGTGCGTCGGGGCGGGGAGCGGGCGCCGTGCCTTGCCAGTTGCCAGAGTGGAAGCAGGCGGTCTTGGTATCTTCCGTGCGCCGCCGTGGTGCTGGTTGGGCCAGGCCCACAGGAGCAACGAACGAAGGTAAGCGTGAGGGAACGTTTGGACGAACCGTTTTTTTTTTAACTTGACGGTGGCATGTCTTGTAATTTAGATGAAAATTGGGGGCAGTAAAACACGGACCAACAAGAAGCCTTATTTTCTTTATTATTAGGTATATATGCAGATTATTATTTTATTCGTTTTTCTTTGAAAACTTTATTATTAGGTATAGATTATTATTTTATTTGTTTTTCTTTGAAAAAGGTAAAACCAACGAGGAGCAAAGTAGCGTGGTCACTCGCCACGGGCACGGACGGACGGAAGAGAAGGCAAACAAACAAACAAAACACTCGTACGTTGTGTTTCCGATGTGGAGTCCAAGCGCTTCACTCGATCCACGTATTGATTTGATTGACGTCTCATCGTCGGAAAAGAAACCGTCGCGGCCACGTCTCGCTTCCATAAATACCAAGTCTACCCACGCGGCCCTATTTATCTTCCTCGATCGCCCTAACCCAAACAAACACAAGGAAGGAACGCCCCGATCAGATCTCCACAACCCTAGCTAACCCCACGCCAGCCAGCCATGGACTTCTCCTCCGACGACGAGTGGATCGTCCTCGACGCCAAGAACCCCGCCGACTCCTCCGACGACGACCGCGGCGTTCTCGCCCTCGGCTCCCCCACCTGCTCCGACTACGAACTCGACCTCGACCTCTCCTCCGACTCGGACGACGACTCCGTTACCTCCCGCCGCGCCGCCGTCCCCGACGACGACGACGACGACTACATGTCCTCCGATCCCTACGAGGTCGAGTGCGACGACGCCGACCCCTACGCGGCGCAGCCCCTCACCCGCCCGCTCTCCGGCATGTTCCACCACACGCCCTGGGACTCGGTCGCCTACGCCGCCTTTGACCCGCTCCGCGCCGCCAACTCAGCCGCCAAGCGCCTCATCCCGGACCCGGCCTTTGCCGTCTTCCCGGAGACCGTCACCGTGCTCGCCTCCACCCGCGGCCTCGTCTGCCTCCGCGGCAACACCTCCGGCCTCTACTACGTCGCCAACCCGGCCACCTTCCGCCGGGTCCGCCTCCCGCCCCACACCCGCGACCACCGCCTCGACGCCGATCCCGCCGTCGTCATAACCTTCGAGCCAACCCCCACCTCCTCCTTCCACCACTACAGCGTCGTTATCGCCTTCCAGGTCCACGACGGCGTCTGGGCGGTCGAGTCCTTCTCGTCCCGCACATGGGACTGGACCGTCGGATCCGACATCTGCGCGCCCGAGACCGTCATCGCCTCCTCGGGCGTCGGCGCCCTCGGCCGCGCCTTCTGGCGCACCACCATCGGCCACATCCTCTGCGTCACCCCCGAGACGGGCACCGTCGACCTCATCCCGGCGCCGCACGAGGTGGACGCCAGACCCGACTGGGAGATCGGGGAGATGGAGGGAAACTTCGCCGTCGCCTGCGCCGACCACGCCAGGAAGGAGGTCGCAGCGCTTTACCTCGTCGCCGGGGAAGCCGGCGCCACGCAGTGGCAGTGGGCGGGCCAGTTCGACGGCGACAAGGCCGGGTGCCACCCCGGGATGACCCTTCTCCGCTCCCAGGGCGCCGCCGAGGTCGTCGTCTGGGACTCCGTCGCCGAGCTCGTCATCGCCTTCGACTTCGACGGCAGGCAGACGCGCTCCATCGGCCCACTCAACGGAGGAAACTACTACACCGACTTCATACCCTACATCGGCACGGACACGGAGATTTACACGTATGTACTACCAACTCCTTTTCTCCTGTTCTTTCTGTTATGTTACTAGTATGTTCTGTTACTAGTATTGCATTGTTAATCTCTAGTAGAAGCAGCAACGTGTTATAGTAGATCAGCTTATTCATGGCATGCAAAAGAATTGCGCTTTGCTCTGTTTTATAAGAACAGAGGACTTTCTGTTTTTCTTCTGCAAATCAATGTGGAAAGTGTAGCGCTTTGCATGACTAGATAGCTGCAAGTTGAGATCATTGTTCTTGGTGAATTTAGCTGTTTGTTTGGTAGGCACGCCTGAAAATATGCAGTCTTTCCTGCAATTCTTTGGAGTCCTAGTCAACTTGACGTGTTAATTACCTCTGTATATGGATGGTGATATCAGCATGCACATTAACTAAACTTGTTGGGGTGCACTACATGTTTGTCAATTGGGTCATGCTTCTTTAGGTTTCAGTGGTCGACCTGTCTATTTCCTTGTGGATGGTATCGCTTTCAGTGAAAATTGATAGAAAGGGTATGGACCTGTAATTTTTGGTTTATCTAATTTTACCAGAAAGTTGATCTTTAGAAATAATGATAAGTGTTCTTTTATGCGTATTCTGATCCTTTTAATAATAATAGGATTGCAGTGTTCATCTTCTATTCATTGCATGCTGAATTTATTCCCTCTTTCTGTTACTAGTATTGCACTACTGATCTGTAGTATCAGCAGCGTGTGAAAACAATTGCACTTTCCTCTTTTTTTTTTTGCGGGGCACTTTCCTCTCTTTTAAAGAACAGATGTTTTTTCCTGCTTTTGGTCTGCAAGTAAGTTAGTGTGCAAACTGTAGAACTTTGCATGACTGAATAACTACAAGGTTGAGATTAATATTGTGGGTCATTGTTCTAGATGAATATGGTTCTTTGCTCGGTAGAGTACCTAGTTTTACCTTAAAATATGCATAGTCTTTACTGGAAGTCTTTGAGTCCTAAGTCAATTTAACACATTAACACGCTCTATGTGGATGGTGATATCACCATGCATACTGATTAGACGTGTTGGCGTGTAATACATGTTTGTCAATTGGATCATGCTTTTTCATTGGTCAACCTGTCAATTTCCTTGTGGAATGTGGTGGTGTCACTGTCTAGGAACATTGACTGAAAATCATTCTTGAATTTTTTTTGGACTGAAAAGGTCTTTGTTTGTCAGCATGATATGGACTAGTACTTCTTGGTTCATATTATATATAACATTATATATATATATTGTTGCCTGAAGTTGTGTCCTCCTTTTTGCAAATCGTAGTAATAAGAAATTATGGATTATGTATATTCAAATTTAACTGTCCATCGAAACTGAATGAGAAGGTCTTTGTTTGTCAGCCTGTCAATTCGTATGTGGAATTTGAATGCTGACATCGCCATCTAGTAAAACTGACAGCTTTTGTTTGATCTCTCACTATGCTTCTAATTTTTGTTGCTTAGCCTGATATTGACGGTGCTGTCTGGTTTATTCACTTACCTTATTTCCTTTTTTTCAATTACCACTAGTTGATAAGATAATGGGGTCTGTGATGTTGTAATATTACTGAAAAAACAGTGAATGTTTTTATTAGGTTTGGACTATCCAAATTCAGAGATGTCTAATCTAACATTTTTCTTTTGTATTCAGTGAGGAAGTTGGTGCTGTGTTCATTACTGTGGATGCAGTTACATACAGAATTCCAGAGTCATCTGTCAAAGAAGAATAGTTTTGAGGTTCCAACTAAATCTGTAAGTATCAGCACACTCTGCTCGACACTGACCTGCAACCCACTCTGTTTTTTTTTCACCTGTACATTTTCATCCTGCTCCATCTGACATATTTCCTCTTTTGTACCCATCGTTGGCAGGAATCAAACAATGGCAAGGATTTGTTGATGATAGAGCAAGGAATAATGAACCTTCCAGATCTTGTGCAGCATAAGGAGAGCTCTAGAGATAGAAGAAGCATCATTCTTACGATGGATGTTTTTTCCTGCCTGCTAGCTATATAAGCATCTCTCATGCAGTTTATCTAGTCGTACAAACTGAACTACGCTATATTTGCCGTGTTATTTTTCTAAGGGACAGAACAATGCTCTTTTATTGCTTAGATGTTTTTGTCTGCCTTGTACAAAGCTAGGTTTTGCAGACCATTTGCCGTGGAACATGTTTTTATTTGCTGAGTTGAGCTACAATTCTGGTGCAAGTTTATCGAATTTCTGTTTGTTTCTGCTGTTGCCTGATGCATATGTTGCTGCTGATGTAGCACATGATTGAAGACTGGCTAATGCATTCTTCAGTATAGGATGCAGCTTGAAGAAACTGTGTTGTGCGTGCTCAGTCTGAGAACGTATTGCCTTTTCGTTTGCTTGGTTCAGCTACTTCGCATCCCGTGTGTTCTGAGGAGTAAAAAAATGATGCACAGCTAGCGGCACAACTTATGTTGGCGTGACCTAGGTGAATCTGTAGTAGGAAAAAAGGGATACCTAGCGGGGGTGTGACCTAGACCATATGTGGTCGACAGACTCATGTCTGAACCTGAAGGGCTTTTACAGCTTTTTAGAGGTACTGCAACATGAATAGTCATATGTATCCTGATGACTATCTCTAATAACCTTTATGCCAACTCACAACGGATTAGTCAGATGATAAATTAGTGACATATTGAAGATCTATAAAATACCCCATCAAAAAGATGTATAAAATATACATGTAAGGTAATTTCTCGTTCTTAGGTATCTCGAAGTCACACCCATACAGAAATAGTGATACCCTCTAAGTACAATGCAAGTATAATTGAAGTCACTAGTGATACGAGCATGAGGTCACTATTGGATACAATGAACAACGGCAGTGCTAGCCGTCGGTCGCCCAATCAGGGATCTAAAAATCGGTTGCTATTTTCACCATTGAATCAAGATCGTACCTTCTGCAATTAATTCCTCGCTCACGTTGTTAGGCTGGTGCCAATGGGGGCGGTAGCGCGGGCGGTACCGCCCGTGGTGGGGCGAGAGAGGCGGGAGAGAGGGCGGGACGGGAGGGCGGGGCGGTGCGGGCCGGCGCCGGGCGGTACCGCCCGCCGCCGCCGGCTACCGCCCGCGCCGAGGGCGATAGGGGGCGAGAGCGGGCGGCACGGTGGCGGGGCGAGAGACGGGCGGGCGAGCAGCGGGGCGAGAGCGGGCGCTAGGCGGGCGGGAGCCGGGGCGGTAGGCGGGCGAGAGGGGCGTTAGGCGGGCGAGAGAGAGCGGTAGTAGCCGAGGTGGCGCGATCTGATTCGTCCACCTCAGCTAGCCGTTGGGGTAGTCGTTGGTACTTCAAAAAACCCTAAAATTTCATCCCCCTATAAATACCCCCATATGGTTTCACTCATCACTCCACACCCATTTCATCTCCTCCACTCTCCATTTCCACTCCTCAACGCCATGTCTTCGTCCGGCCGGTTCGAGCGACGGAATAGAGGGTGATCTGATCGATGCATTCCAGGCGGAGTACGAGGAGGAGATGCTGAACGAGGAGGAGCCAAGGCGGCCGTGACGCCGCCGAGAGTTCATCAGACGTGATCGTCTGGGTGCAAGCGATCGGCTCTTCGAGGACTACTTCGCCGACGACTGCAACTATCCTCCGAGCTTCTTTCGGCGAAGGTATTGGATGAGGCGATCCCTTTTCCTGCGCATTGTGGATAGATTGGGTGAATACTCTCCGTATTTCACCCAAAGAGTTGATGCTCTCAACCAGTCCTGGTCATTCTCCCATACAAAAGTGTACTCGCGGCTTTGCGTACGTTAGCTTATGGAGCCTCTGCCGATACAATAGATGAGTGGCTTAAGTTAGCTAGACAAACTACATCAGATTGTCTAGATAGATTCCGTGAAGGCATCATTGCCTGTTACGGGGAGACGTTTTGCCGTCGACCAACCGTCGAGGATACTCGGCGTACGGTAACGAAAGCCGAAGAGCGTGGCTTTCCGGGCATGTTAGGGAGCATCGATTGCATGCATTGGCGGTGGAGGAACCGCCCAGTAGCTTTTGTTGGTCAATTCACAAGGGGAGACATCAAACACCCTACCATAATCTTAGAAGCCGTTGCGTCGTATGATCGCTGGATCCGGCATGCCTTTTTGGAGTGGCCGGTCCAACAACGACCTCAATGTACTCAACCGGTCGCCGTTGTTCACCGATGTGCTTAGGGGAGAAGCACCCGTAGTGAACTTCACGGTGAATGGACACGAGTACAACTATGGTTACTACCTTGCCGACGGCATCTACCCCTCCCGGCGGTGTTCATGAAAGGTGTTACTCTTCTACAAAGTGAAAAGCAGCGAATGTTCACTGCTGCTCAAGCAGCTTGGCGCAAAGATGTCGAGTGTGCCTTTGGAATGCTGAAGGCTAGGTTCAACATTCTAGCAGTTCCGGGATGCTCCTACTCGAGGCGTACTCTTGGGTTGATCATGCGTGCATGTATCATTCTGCATAACATGATCATCGACGATGAGCATGGTACAAATTTGGAGCACACCTATGAGACCGTTGAGTCCAATGTCGGCCCTGCAATACACCACCATGCACCACCAAGCCTAGCAGCCAGGATTCAGATGGACAACGAAATGAGGGACTCACTGGTGTATACACGACTCCGGCAAGATTTGATTGAGCATGCGTGGGCTCATAATGCCTAGATTATGTAATTTTTTCAAATTTTTATGTAATTTTTTCAAACTTTTATGTAATTTCTTTTTATGATGTAATCGGTAACAATTTTAGTTCAATAAAATAATTTCCTTGCATTATTTTTAATGTTGTAATCTGAAAAAGAAAAGCTAATGTTGAGGAGAGAAAAAAGCTGATGTGGAGGAGAGAGAAGTGAGAGCTCTCACTATAGCCCATGCATTGGTAAGGTGGGGTGAGAGTGGGGTGAGAGTGAGGAAAAAGCTGACGTGGCAAGGCTATAGTGGGGCGGTGCATTGGCACCAGCCTTAGGCATGTCGCTTTCCGGCTGCATGTCCCTTTTGTGCTGACACGTTGCATGTTGCTTTCCTGCTGGGTGGTGCACATGGCTCCCCTACGGCCCCACTATAGGCTGAGAGCCCACCACCATATGCTATCATCATGTGTTTACAACAAAATTAATTCAACAAAATAGGGGCATTTACGATAATAATTAGTGATAATTTCAGCGAAAACAATTTTTTTAGCACTATTAGTTTTCCGTGTCAAAAATATCTTTACAAAAAATTACCTATATATTTACAACAAAACCTACCTTTTTTATTTGGGTGTACACAACATTTTGCCATGCAAGATTTTTTTTACAACAAATCGAAAATATATTTACAACATTTACAACATTAATTAACAACGAAAACAATAACAAATTTGGGTGTTTACAACAATAGCCAGCAGCAATTTAAAAAACTATTTTCCACGACAAAAATATGACAATATATTTACAACATTAATTAACAACAAAAACACCAACTAATTTGGGTGTTTACAACAATAGCTAGCAACAATTTTAACTAAAAAACAACAATTTAAATGGTCAAAATGTGACAATGCATTTACAAGATTAATTAACAACTAATTTAGGTCTTTACAACAATAGCCAGCAACAATTTTAACAAAAAAAGCCAGAAATATATTAACAACAAATCACAAATATATTTACAATAATAATTAACAATAAAAATAACAACAAAAAATTACCTTACCCAGGCACACGTCCTTAGCCATCTCCCCCATTACCTCTGGCGGCGACATCACCATAGTGGTACCTGGTGGTCAGGACGCTGCGGTACCGCGTGCTCGACAGGGGAGGGGCAGGGTGCAGCTGGGGGAGAGCCAAGGATGGACTCGCCGGGAGGAACATGAGGCGCTCTCAAAGGGAGGAGTAGGGGCGGCACGCTCGCTGGTAGAGGCGCTCGTCGAAGGATGCGCTGGGACGACGGCCGGGGGAGGACCAGGGACGGCGCGCTCGCCATGCGCTGGGGCGGCGGCCAGGGGAGGACCAGGGGCTGCGCGCTTGCCAGGAGTGGTACTCGCCGGAGAATGCGCTGGGACGGCGGCCGGGGAAGGATCTAGGGCGGCGCGCTCGCTGGAGGATGCACTGATGCGGCGGCCGGGGGAGGATCTAGGGCGGCGCCCTCGCCGGAGGATGTGCTAAGGCGGCGGTCAGGGGGATCTAGGGCGGCGCCCTCGCCGGAGGTTGCGCTAAGGCGGCAGTCAGGGGGGTCTAGGGCGGCGCGCTCGCTGGACAACACGCTCGCGGGAGGAGGAGGGGCAGCGACGCGCTGGCAGGAAGGAGCTGTTGTCGTCCACAGTCCAAAGGAGGAGAGAGAAAAATTGGATGAGAAATTAGTGGCGGAGACGATGCGACATAGGGGATGTGCACGTGGGTTGGCCTGGTGGTCACTGTCACACGCGTGCGGGGAGCGACCGATCTTTTGCAATCGATCGGCCGACTGATCACAAGCATTTCCCCATGAACAAGCGTTCATATATAGGCACTTATAAGAAATGAAGAACTAGCATATCAATGAGTCAATGTGCTAGATCGATGGAAAATTCAATTGTTGACAGAACTGAACAATTTCCAGGTGCTCTTTGCCTGTTAATACATGAATACGAAGTTAGATGCCAGCCCGTGCTCGGACCATTATGCAAGGCATGACAAAATGCTGGTGATGAATCAACAACATCCAACCAACCAAAAGCATCTAGCGGTGTGAGTGACAGATTTTAGGTTCAGAACATTATGACAAGTAGCTGCAAGCATCTAAGAAAGAAGGAGCGAACTCAACAGAAAAGTACATCAGTAGTATAAACGGAAATTCATTATACTGTAACTTCCTTTTTGGAATCATAAGCTTGTCTAACCTATGTCTGTCCTCCTGATGCTTGAGGCGTCTCTGCTCTGTACATAGCTTATAAAAGTTTTTCGTTTATTTGCTTCTTTGTTTTCTGCTTCTTTTGTTTTTCTGTTTCGGGCTGTACTCATACCTTCTTGCTGTTCTCCCACTTAGGTGCAGGTCCGAGAAAAAAACATGTCTGAACCTGAAGCAGCTCTTGCATTTTTCAAGAATTCAGAGACGCGATATAGATTGCGAAAAAAATAGATAACGGGAATTCAGGAAGAACGCATCCTCATTCATTAAACCAGCAGTTTCTTTTCACCATAACCACTAGCCTAAGCCACACACATGGTAAACTAGCTAACCTATTCAGTTACTATCATCACACGATACAGCCAGCAGTTCATTCACCATACTCATCATCACGTATATCCATCTACCATGGCTAATCAGATCAGACCCTGGTGAACCCGAACCAGCCCTGGTCTCTGTTGCTTATTCACACTATACAGGAACTAGCAGACCAATCAATGTGCTAGATAAGGAAAAAATATAGATTGTTGATGGCACCCCTCCCCCGGGTGGCGGCGCCGCGCCACTCCGGGGAGCCTCTCCTCACCGGCCCTCCAGTCCCCTCCAGTCCCTCCCTCCCCTCGCCGTTGCTGCCGGAGGTGTCGCCGGGCAAAGCCCGCGCGGCATGGCGGCGGCGGGGGTTTCAGCTCGTCGCGGCCATGGGGGTGGGGGCGGCGCTCCTGATCTCTCTGGTGGTCGTGGTGGTGCGCAGCGTCGGTGGCCGGAAGGCGAGGCGGCGGCGGTGGTGGCGTGGCCGGATCTTGGCCCTTGGGGCCTGGAGGCGGCCGGGTCTGCTGCGCCTTCTCCTTCGCGTGACGGGCTTCTCCGCCCGCATCAAATGGGAGCCGGGGCGGCGGCCCCGGACATGGCGGCGGCGACATCCTCCCCGAGAGGGACATCCTCGTTCGGATCTGGGGTGGGTGATCTTGGGATCCCACACAGATCTCCGGCGGTGAAGATCCAGTCGACTACGAGCTTAGGGTGACGGGGCAGTCGGTGAAAACCGTGCCTCGCTCTCGGGCTTGGCGGACGATGGCTGCGTCGCTTGACGTCGTTACCTTGTCGAAGGCATCGTCTTTGCTTGTCTCGTCACTACACTCGGCGAGTTGGAGGTGTGCGGCTGCCGGTGAAAATCGTGCTCCAACCCTGGTCATGGCGGGCGATGGCAACGTTACGCGTCATTACCTTCTTGAAGGCATCGCCGTCGCAACCCGCATCTACACACTCGTGCTGCTCGGGGGGAAACCCTAGATGTGGGTCTCCCAGATCGAACGATGGCGGCGCTATCTGTGTCGTTCTACCTCTTGGGGCATCTTTTTTGAGCAGCTGCTAGATGTTGGCGGTTGTTGGTGGAGTGGTATTCATCTACCACATTGTTGGTGCTGAGTCTCGGTGGCATGGTGCTGCAGGGTATCAACGACGAATGCGGGATGATGTATGCATGCAGGATGGTGGAGCCGTCTGGCGTCATGGTGGCATCGATGGCAGGTCTTGCAAGCTTAATGCGATGATCTCTCTTGAAGATGGAGTCGAGGAAGACGGCGGTAGCAACTTCTGTGGTGTGTGCGTTGGCGTGTGCTGAGAGTCTGCTTGACTGGATGTGCTTCTCATCTACTATTGGGCGGCTTGGAAGGCATTTGGTTTTTTGGATGATGTGAGTTGGTGTATTGTCACCCCCTTCATCCCACTGTAGGTTTAGCGAGGTGGCTTCGAGGTGGCTTCGAGATTGATCCTTTGTATTGTTCTTGTAAGGTTTTGTGAATAATCTAATAAAAAAAGCCGTGTGCATCCCTTGGATGCAGAAGCTGGGTTGATATTTCCCCCATTTCGAAAAAAAACCTGAAGCCTTTTCCAGGTGTTAATAACTTAATATATGCAGAGGAATAAGAAGTGATTAGATGCCAGCCTTTGCTCAAACCGTTATCAGTGGTGAGTTCATGCAAGGAATGACAAATGATGCTTTTGAATCAACAACATGCATGCAACGAACCCGTAGCATCTAGGGGTGCGAGTGCAGAACATTTTAGGTTACTAAACAATAACAAGTAGTATTCTCCAGGCATAATCTCATTGGACGAGAGAATAATATGGTTTCGGAAAAATGAGTATTTCTGACCATATTATTTATGAAAAAAGTCAAAACCAAACTCATCATAGCATAAATGGGTAATCATACTTTAACTTCATTTATGAATAACAAGCTTGTCTGTAACTGAAGCAGAGCGGAGACGCCTCATTTTGCAAAGAATTCAGAGATGCGATCTAGATAAGTAGATAACAGGCTTTACTCAAAAAAATGGATGCCAGGAATTGAGAAGAGGAATACATCAGGATTCAAGCAGGTGTTTCTTTCGGCCATTACCCTACGCCATCCATAAGCCAAACTAGCTGAGCTATCCAGCTTCTAACCTGAATAACATAGAAGTTCAGAAATGCGACGGAGTAGACATTAGCATCGCTGCTAAAATAAGTACTTGTGGAGACCAAATAGCACGGATGTAAAGAAAAGATGGAGATGGCCAGAGTGGCACAACTTGATGCTGGGTCCCTAGCGGTAGCTGAATCAGATCATGGAGAGAATTCTATAGCTCCTAGTACAAGCTCTCATCCAGGGGATCATTGCAGCTGGGAATAGGCAATGTGGTCTTTGGAGATGGACAGTCTGTCTGAACCTGGAGCAAGCAGGTAATCTTCGACCAAGAATCATGCATCGCTGGAAAGTTAAGAGATGCATTGTACATAATCAGGATTCAGAAGAACACGATTATGTACCCCGATTATGTCCATCGTGTGTACCCCGATTATGTACATCGTGTTCTTCCCAATCTCGATTATGTACAATGCATCTCTGAAGAACATATTTCGAAAAAAAAAGGATCTAGAAGAACAGTACATGAACATGTGATGATCCAACAAGTAGTTTCTTTCTTCAAGCCATATCCATTGCCAAACTAGCTTGCATAATCAGTTTCTACCCTGACTAGACGAGGTAGACAGTAATTCCAATGTAAAGTGATCATCCTTCAGAAGGAGCAAACTTGCAGCACAGCAGTTAATTCACCATGACCATTTTTCAAATTGCCGACCAGAGCTCTAAATTAGACAACTTAAGAATTGCTGACGATAACTTCTTGCTATGACCATACATTGGATCTTGGCACAGCTTGCCGATGCTGGCGTGTCCCTAGCTGTAAGCGAAAGGCATTCTTGGACCAATAAATCACGCGTTACTGAGAAATTCAGAGATGCGAGGTAGACAATGGGAATTCAGAAGAACACACTATGATTCAGCTAGCAGTTTCTTTCTTTTGACCATAACCATCAGCCTAACACATCCACACGCCAAACAACTAGCTTACATATTCAGTTTCTAGCCTTACGAAGATGCTTCAGAATACTTCACCTACATCCATCTATGATGACCGATCAGATCAGTCGCCGGTGGACCCGAACCCACCCTCACCCCTTACGGTGGCGTCAAGGTCGTCCACCTCAGCCACCTCCGGCGCAGCGACCCTCTCAACAACCATCTGCGCGACGCGGTCCCCTGGCCGCACGACGAAGTCGGCGTCGGAGTGGTTGAATAGAAGCACCCCCACGGGGCCCCGGTAGTCGGCGTCCACCACGCCCGCGCCCACGTCGATGCCGTGCTTCCACGCCAGGCCCGACCGCGGCGCTGCAGCGACAAAAGCATTCCGTCGAACACGTCAAGGGCATTAGGAGGCAGGAGTAGCGAGGAGGACGCGGTTGGGGTAGTTACGTACCGATGCGCGCGTAGGTGCCCTCTGGGACGGCGACAGAGAGGTCGGTAGTGACCAGGGCCCTGCCGCGGGCCGGGATCACGGCCTCCACCGCGCTGGAGAGATCGTACCCGGCGGCGTGCGCGGAGCTGCGGGACGGGAGGACAGCGTTGGGGGACAGCCGCTTCACCTTGAGCAGCAGCGGGGAGGAGGAAGCGTTGCGGCGATCATCCTGGACGAGGTCGGCGGCGGCCGCGGTGGAGCCGGTGGTGGAGGCCATCGCTGCGGCTGTGACGAGGGTTCTTGGCGGGAGGCGGCGGGGGTGGAGATGAAGTGCGGGAAGAAGAGGAAGCAGAGCGCGCCTTGTAAATATACGGGGAGGGAGGAGTCGGGAACGGATGGCGCGAACGCCGACCATTCCCGCCATGGTTTTGCCTCCGCTCGAGGATGTTGCAGCCTCGCTTAAGCGAATGCGGCCCAAGGACTTTGATTTGAACTGAACATCGTGAGAGCATCTTAGAAGAGCTCTAAGGGCATCCAACAAGGCGACCCATCCGGACAAATCCGCGGCCCAACGGGGCCACGCACCGCGCAGATGGCCATGGCGTCCGAAACGACGCAAATCCGGCCCAAATTTGGACTAGGTTTGCGTTGCCGCGGATGGCACGCGGCGTCCGACCGCGTCCGGATGCTCGCCTGCTCGTCTCCCGATGGGCCCACCTATCGGTGACCATGGCGGTTTATTAAATGTGGACTGAAGGGATCTATCCTTTCAGTCCACTCCCCACTCCACTATCCACTCCCCAAGCGCAACCGCCGCCATGGTCCCGAAGCGACGGTTCGCTCCCGGAGCCAACGACGAGGAGGCCAGCAACAGCCGCCGTCCTCCGCCGGCGCTGTGGGCCAGAGGAAACCGCGGCGGTCTCCACATCGGAGAGGCCGCCCGCGGCGGCGCGACATTGGCGCAACCAGCGCCGCTGCTGCTGCAGCCCAAGCCGGAGTCCTCGGAAGAGGACCCCGACCTCCACGCCGCTCTGATCATCTCGGTGGCGGAGGAGGACGCGAAGTGGCCGCAACTCTAAGCGGTCATTCGCACCTCCGCGATGGAGGAGGAGGCCCGGCAGGCGGTCGAGGACGCCGAGGCCTGGGAGTTGTTCGCCCAGGCCCGCCGGGAGGAGGAAGCGACGCGGCGGCGCGAGGAGGCCAGGCTCCGTCGCGAGGAGCAGCAGCGGCAGGAGGCCAGGCGCCGCGCGGAGGAGGGGAGGCACCATCAGGCCAGGCGCCTCGCCTTACAGGAGAGGAAGCAGCGCCTCAGGGAGGAGGCGCAGCTCCGTGCTGCCACGGCGGAGCAGCGGGCGGCTCCGGACCCTCACTCTGCCTGGGAGGAGGCGTTGTGGTCTCCGTGGCCAGAGTCCCCGACGCGGTCGAGCCACAATAGTGCCTCGCCGCCCGGGGACGTCGTCGACGGCGACGGCGACGACGCCCACAGGGACTAGGTGGCGCACCGGCGGCCACCGCGTCCTCGACCAAACCCTAGCTTAGGGTTTTTATATTTTTTTTTCAATTTTAAAGCCCATATACGAGTATTCGGGGAGGGAGGAGCCGGGAACGGATGGCGCGAACGCCGACCATTCCCGCCATGGTTTTGCCTCCGCTTGAGGATGTTGCAGCCTTGCTTGAGCGAATGCGGACAAAGTGAGAAGGGATTAACTTGTCAATGCCTACAGATTGTAGATTTGGATTTTCGTAAAAAGTAGAGAGCAAGTAGATCTCGAGGGTTCAGCCAAAAAGGTACTCGACAAAGTAAAAACTAGGGTTTGTGAACAATAGATTCGATGTTTCTTCACCCCTCGGCTCCCCTTTATATAGGAGGGGTAGCCAAGGGATATTCTTGTCGTACAAGTTACAAACTTCGGGAGACTCTCTGAGTCCTTCCCGTATAATTACATGACTCTCAATTTCTAATATAACTCTATCTTCTATATCGAATTTTGCTGGGCTCCTGGGCCTTGAAAGCTTCGGGTCGTGGGCCTCCAAATAACCTCGGGTACCTTATTCGGCAGTCCCAGCCGGGATGCCTATGTCAGTAGCCCCCCGAGATTTTGTTTGAATCGTAGAATCGAGCAAAATTTCCGACGTAGAATCAAACCATATCTTTCTATACCAATGAGTCGAATATTTCTGTTTTAACTTCTATTTTGTACAGGGATACTAGTAAATGGGGCTGGTTCATCTGACGGATCAGGTACCAGTTAACTGCTCTTGTGGCAAACCCGCATAAACTTACTTCAAGCTCAAGTCCTTGGACTTGAACTCGGGATACTGGTGTAGTTCGACACGTGCCGCTTAAGGACTTATCGCAAATCGAATCACATACATGTTTTATCGAGTACCTAACGCGTCCGCTAGGATTTTTCTTCGTATCTGTTGATACGGATAAAGTAGTAGAGCTCATTCGGGTGCGATACCACGCCACACAGGACAGATCCTGGGGACTTACCTTCGTAAAGTATTATGGCATCCAAAAAATTTACCGCGGCGGACGCGCTCTGAGAATATATTGCCGAGTGCCTTTATCGGCTGCTGAAGTTGCCAATTTCTCCGAGTCATTAAATGACAATATCTTGATCTCCGATGGGAGTACATGACGAGTCATGTGTAACTCGAAGATGTACGATGAAAACTTCTCATTCATTCTTCTATATTATCTTGTTTTTTCTTCTTCATATTTCATCGGGTGCACGACCAGCGCTCCCGATGGGAGTAGCCCCCGAGGCTACAGTCGAGTGTTTGCACTTGGCTGTAGGCTCAACTTTTGCTATTTTTGACCAAGTCTATATTTTTATTATTCGCATTACCCTCTTATCAGAAGTATAGACGATACTTCTGATAAGAGTAGCCCCCAAGCATATGAACATATGCTTGCATTTGATCATAGGCTCCCGAAACTTCTCTCTTTGAGTACCTGATATTTTCTTTGTCGCTATATTTTGTTAAAGCAGTCGAAGCTTTCTTGAGTGACGTCGCTGCTAACGCTGGCCACGATGCCCACCTTGGAAAGCCACGACTCCCGTCACCACACTGGGTCGTGGGTCCAAAGTTCTGTGCCATCGACACATCGCGCAAGTGGGGGGCACACGTCCTCCGTAATTTCCAGCACGCGCGCAGTAACTTCCGTCCAGTAATTTCAGACTGATAAGACCGTTTTACCCTTTTGGACACGCTTAGGGCTGAAAACACTCCCCCTTTTCATCCAACGGCTTGGCGGATCAGCTTCTCGCTATAAATTTACCGTGTCGTCCTCATTCATCCCCTTCTCCGCGCCGCACATCTGCTTTCTCTCTCTCCGCCATTGCCATCCCTCAAGCTCCTTGCGCTCTTGCTTCCTTTCGTCCTACTCTTCCACCAAAGCACTCCCCATGGCTCCACGCACGAAGCTGCTGAAGCACAAGGCTCCGGGCACTGACGCGCCCGTAGAGAAGGCTTGGGTTTCAGGTTGGGAGCAGTCCAAGATCTCTGCTCAGGACCAGAAGAGGCTGAAGAAATTGGGCCTGCTGGGAATCACTGAAGTTTCCCGGAGATGAAAGCTTTCCTCATCCTCCTATCGGATTCTGGGTAACATTCATCGACTTCCTCATTCGCGGCCTTTCCACTCCTATCCATGAATTTATTCGTGGACTTCTTTTCATCTACGGGATTCAGCTGCATCAGCTAACCCCGAATTCTCTCCTCCATATTTCCATTTTCATCACTCTCTGCGAGTATTTCCTCGGCATCCATCCTCATTGGGGCCTGTGAAAACGCATTTTCTATCTCCGGCGCAACAACTCTAGGAACATCATCTACAATGTAGGTGACATTTGCATCTGCGTCCACCCTGACGTTGATTATTTCGACGTGAAATTCCCCGACTCTGTCCATGGCTGGCGCAAGAAATGGCTGTACATCCAGGACGAGTCTTCCATCGCCCAGGAGTATGGTATCGCGCCGTTTGAAGCTGTCGAGGAAATTCAGAGATGCAGATCCTGGGACACAGAGGCCACTACCGAAGAAAGAGCGGCCACTGAAGCCCTGATGACTCGCATCCATCAACTCCAAAACACCGACATAGAAGAACACTCGGGTGTGCAAATAATCGCCTACTTTCTTAGAATTCAGATGCAGCCACTCCAGGCTCGCAAAAACCCTTTTTGGATGTACTCAGGGGCGAAAGATGTTGACCGTTTGTCCAAGGATCTCTCTGTGAAGGACTTGGAGAAGCTCATCCAGCATTTTACCTCTTTAAACAAAAGGGATTTCTATTTTCGTGCCCTCGGGTCCTTAGTTGTGCTCAGTTTTCCCCAGCTCCTTAGTTTTTCCTCAGTTTTACCCAAGCGTTTGTCTGAAACCATCACACGTGATGTAACGGCCGGTTGCCCGACGGTTGACCGTTATCTTCGACTAGTGGGGCCACGTAGAGCCCGCAAAGACACGTCGGACCATCCATCTTTGTTTGACCGTAAGCATCGCTGTATCCCGGACCAAAACGTGAGCGAGTGGGGCTTCGGTATATCAAATGACAAGTGGGGCCATGACGCTGATACAAGGGGCAATACACGGGTAGGATTAGATTTTTAAACGGAGCTCTACAGCGATGGCACGGAGGAGGTGGCATGCGGGGTGCCGAGATGAGATCGACGTCCACAAAGAACTGCATGAGGCGAGAACAGACGCATTAGATAGATATGAACTAGACGCGTTTAACCATGCAAAGAAGAGAAGAAATGGTCGACGACATCGACGACCACCTCAAAACTTTGACTGACCGTGTCGGACACGAACGCGAGCAATGTAGAGAAAACTAGTGTCTCTCCTTTCTGGCGTGTATAGGTGGGTGCTAGGAGAGTGTGGTGGCGAAGGGAAAGACCTCGCGGCGGTCTGTGGCGTCCAGCATAGCGGGTCGGCGTGGCCGTGCCCCCACAGCGGCGTGTGATACGTCCAATTTGCATCACTATTTTATACCATAATTTGCTGTTATTCATTGATATATTTCATATTGGGACACAATACTTATGTTATTTCATCTATTTTGCATATTTCATGATTATTGGAGGATCGAGCACCGGAGCCAGGATTCTGCTGGAAAAAGCACCGTCAGAACGCAATATTTCGGAAGATCAACTGTGGAAGGAAATTATACCAAAAATCCTATTTTTCCAGATGACGGAGGGAGCCAGAAGGGGGAGAAGAGGGGACCCGAGGTGGGCCCACCCCATAGGCCGGCGCGGCCCAAGGCCTGGCCGCGCCGCCCTATGAGGAGGGGGGCCCACAGCCCCTCTCGCCTCCTTTTCTTCGCGTATGCCTTCGTCCCGAAAACCTAAGCCACAGAGGGTACCTCACGAAGAGTTACAGCCGCCTCTGCGGGGCGGAGAACACCAGAGAGAAAAGAGCTCTCCGGCGGGCAGGAATCCGCCGGGGAAATTCCCTCCCGGAGGGGGAAATCGCCATCGCCATCGTCATCGAGCTGGACATCATCTCCATCATCATCATCATCATCTCCACCATCTACACCGCCATCACCACCGCCGCACCTCGTCACCGCTGTAACGATTTGGGTTGGATCTTGATTGTTTGATAGGGGAAACTCTCCCGGTGTTGATTTCTACTTGTTATTGATGCTATTGAGTGAAACCGTTGAACCAAGGTTTATGTTCAGATTGTTATTCATCATCATATCACCTCTGATTGTATTCCATATGATGTCTCGTGAGTAGTTTGTTTAGTTCTTGAGGACATGGGTGAAGTCTAAATGTTAGTAGTGAACTATGGTTGAGTAATATTCAATGTTATGATATTTAAGTTGTGGTGTCATTCTTCTAGTGGTGTCGTGTGAACGTCGACTACACGATACTTCACCATTTATGGGCCTAGGGAGTGCATCTTGTATTCGGTTGCTAATTGCGGGGTTGCCGGAGTGACAGAAACCTGAGCCCCCGTTGGTATATCGATGCAAGAGGGATCGCAGGATCTCAGAGTTTAAGACTGTGGTTAGATTTATCTTAATTACTTTCTTGCAGTTGCAGATGCTTGCAAGGGGTATAATCACAAGTATGTATTAGTCCTAGGAAGGGCGGTGCATTAGCATAGGTTCACCCACACAACACTTATCAAAACAATGAAGATTAATTAGTCAGTATGAAGCGAAAGCACTAGACTAAAATCCCCGTGTGTCCTCAAGAACGTTTGGTCATTATAAGTAAACAAACCGGCTTGTCCTTTGTGCTAAAAAGGATTGGGCCACTCGCTGCAATTATTTCTCTCGCACTTTACTTACTCGTACTTTATTCATCTGTTACATCAAAACCCCATGAATACTTATCTGTGAGCATTTACAGTGAATCCTTCATCGAAACTGCTTGTCAACACCTTCTGCTCCTCGTTGGGATCGACATTCTTACTTATCGAAGATACTACGATACACCCCCTATACTTGTGGGTCATCAAGACTATTTTCTGGCGCCGTTGCCGGGGAGTGAAGCGCTATTGGTAAGTGGAATTGGTAAGGAAAACCTTTACTGTTTGTGCTGATTTTATTTTTGCCTGCTGCTATAAGTCATTATGGAGAGATCTTCTCTTCAATTTCTATTTGGGAAATCTACTACTACTGCAACGGTAGTGGATGAAGCGCCAGGTGAGGAAGTAATACCGTATAAAATACCTATGAAAATTATTGAACGTGTTATGGATAACCGCTATGAAGGGGATGGAACCGTTCATCCTGGTGATCATTTACTGTTTTTACATGAATTATGCGGGTTATTCAAATGTGCAGGTATTACTATGGATGAAGTTAGAAAGAAACTATTCTCTATATCGCTGTCTGGTAAAGCGGCGCACTGGTATAAATTGCTGAAGAATAGGGATTCTCTTGATTGGGAGGACATTGTGCCTTTATTTTATTCCAAATTTTATCCTCCAAGTGAAATTCACAAGGATCGGAACCGCATATATAATTTCTGGCCTCATGATGGAGAGAGTATTGCCCAAGCTTGGGGAGATTGAAGTCTTTAATGCTCAAATGCCCCATTCATGAGCTTCCTGGTAATGTTATTATTGATAATTTCTATGCAAGACTTTCTTTTCAAGACAAGACCTTGTTGGATACTTCTTGTTCTGGATCATTTACACGCAACAAAGAAGAGTTTAAAAGGGACCTTCTTGATCGGATCCAGGAGAATACTGAAGGATGGGAGAACGACAAAGATAGAGAGTCAGGTATAATCTTTGATTATAAATGCATTGAAGCTTTTATGGATACTGATAAATTTCGTAATATGAGTGCTACTTATGGTCTTGATTCCGAAGTTGTTGCAAATCTTTACAAAGCTTTTGCCTCTCATTATGAATTGCCTAAGAAGAATTTTGATAAGTATCATGAACCGTATAAAGATAAAATTGATTCATCTGTAAACAAATGTGTAGTGATTGAAACTGTTGATCATGTTATTCCTGAAGCTTATATTGAAAAAACTCCTTTTCCTGCTAAAATGAAAGAGTACTCTGTTATATCTAGTGTGGTTAATAAAAGTGAAAAGAAACCTATAGAACCTGAAGAACAAATTAAGGTTGAACCTGCTATTGCAATAGTTAAAGATCTTGTGACTGAAAATGTGGAGGATGGTCATATTATTTTCTGTGAAGATGCTTCTAATATTGTTTCACATCCTAATAAACCCAAACAAGTTAGTGTTCCTATGCTATCTGTTAGAATTGGTGATCATTGCTATTATGGTTTATGTGATATTGGTGCAAGTGTTAGTGCTATTCCTTATGAGCTTTACACGGAGATTATGCACGAAATTGATTCTTGTGAACTTGAAGATATTGATGTGGTTATTCAGCTGGCTAATAGAGAAACTATTTCTCCAATTGGTATCGTTCGAGATGTGGAAGTTCTATGTGGTAAGATTAAATATCCTGCTGACTTTTTGGTACTTGGTTCTGCTGCTAGTGATTATTGTCCTATCATTTTTGGTAGACCTTTCCTAAATACTTGTGGAGCTATTATAGATTGCAAGAAAGAGAAAATTTTGACTAAATTTGCTGGTGAATCTTATGAGTTTAACTTCTCTAAATTTACCAAAACTCCTTATAAAGCTGATTTGCCTAATGATGATTTTAAAATGGAGTAATGTGCATCTATTGTTCTTGTTCCTAATAATCCTTTGCAGCAACATTTGGAGAATAGCGAGAGTGAAGTTTTTAGGAAAGAAAGAGATGAGCTTGAGGAAATTTTTCTTCGCCAACCTATTCTCAAGCATGATTTACCGGTGGAAGATTTGGGTACAACACCGCCACCAAAGGAAGATCCTGTTTTCGATTTAAAGCCTTTACCCGATAATCTTAAATATGCTCATATTGATGATAAGAAAATATATCCTGTTATTATTAGTTCTAAGCTTTCGGAGATTGAGGAAGAAAGGTTATTGGAAATATTGAAGAAACACCGAGGAGCTATTGGCTACACTCTTGATGATTTGAAGGGGATTTCTCCTTCTATTTGCCAACATGCTATTAATATGGAAGATGATGCAAAGCCTGTTGTTGAACATCAGCGTCGTCTAATTCCAAAGATGAAGGAGGTGGTAAGGAATGAGGTATTAAAACTTCTTGAAGCTGGTATTATATATCCTATTGCTGATAGTAGATGGGTTAGTCCTGTGCATTGCGTTCCTAAGAAAGGAGGAATGACTGTTGTGCCTAATGATAATGATGAGCTCATCCCTCAAAGAGTAGTTGTAGGGTATAGAATGTGCATTGATTTTCGAAAAGTTAATAAAGTTACTAAGAAAGATCATTACCCTTTACCATTTATTGATCAAATGCTAGAAAGGTTGTCTAAAAATACTCATTTTTGCTTTCTTGATGGTTATTCTGGATTTTCACAAATTGCTGTTAAAACTAAAGATCAGGAGAAAACCACTTTCACTTGTCCTTATGGAACTTATGCTTATAGGCGTATGCCTTTTGGTTTATGTAATGCTCCTGCTACTTTTCAAAGATGCATGTCTGCTATTTTTCATGGCTTTTGCGAGAGTATTGTAGAGGTGTTCATGGATGATTTTTCTGTCTATGGGAATTCTTTTGATAATTGCTTGCGAAACCTCGATAAAGTTTTGCAGAGATGTGAAGAAACTAACCTTGTTCTTAATTGGGAGAAATGCCACTTTATGGTTAATGAAGGAATTGTATTGGGACATAAAATTTCCGAGAGAGGTATTGAAGTTGATAGAGCTAAAGTTGAAGCAATTGAGAAGATGCCCTATCCGAGGGATGTTAAAGGTATTCGTAGTGTTCTTGGTCATGCTGGGTTTTATAGGAGATTTATTAAAGATTTCTCCAAGATTTCAAAGCCTCTTACTAATCTTCTTCAAAAAGATGTACCTTTTGTTTTTGATGACGATTGTAAGGAAGCTTTTGAAACTCTAAAGAAAGCCTTAACAACTGCTCCCGTAGTTGAACCTCCCGATTGGAATTTGCCTTTTGAAATTATGTGTGATGCTAGTGATTTTGTCGTAGGCGTCTGTTCTTGGACAACGAGTAGATAAAAAATTAAATGTTATTCATTATGCTAGTAAGACTCTTGATGCTGCTCAAAGAAATTATGCTACAACTGAAAAGGAATTGTTAGCTGTAGTCTTTGCTTGTGACAAGTTTAGATCCTATATTGTTGATTCAAAAGTCACGATTCATACTGATCATGCTGCAATTAGATACCTTATGACAAAGAAAGATGCTAAGCCAAGGCTTATTAGATGGGTACTTCTTTTGCAAGAATTTGATTTACATATTATAGATAGGAAAGGTGCTGAAAATCCTGTTGCTGATAATTTGTCTAGATTGGAAAATATTGCTTATGATCCTGTTCTCGTTAATGATAGTTTTCCAAATGAACAATTGGCTGTAATAAAGGTGAACTCGCGAGATAGCCCTTGGTATGCTGATTATGCTAACTTTATTGTATCCAAGTACTTGCCTCCAACCTTTTTAGCTCAGCAAAGGAGGAAATTCTTTTATGACTTGAGGCATTATTTTTGGGATTACCCACACTTATATAAAGAAGGAGTAGATGGTATTATGCGAAGATGTGTTCCAGAATATGAACAACAAGAGATATTGAGTAAATGTCATGGTAGTGTTTATGGAGGACATCACGCCGGAGATAGAACCGCGCAAAAGGTTCTACAATCAGGTTTTTATTGGCCAACACTTTTCAAAGATGCAAGGAAGTTTATCTTATCTTGTGATGAATGTCAAAGAGTTGGTAATATCTCTAGACGCAATGAAATGCCTATGAATTATACTCTTGTTATTGAACCATTCGATTGTTGGGGATTCGACTTCATGGGTCC